>NC_142074.1:15432500-15585000 GCF_059756535.1 Pantherophis guttatus | reverse complement strand
TCCTAAGCAATTTATTTTCTTTCCCTTTGATGCAAAGTGCAAATTTTTCCCCCTCTTCCCAAAGCTGGAGGAAGCTCAGGGCAGTGAATGAACAGTTTTTTTGCAGCTTCCTCCTGGTCAGTTAGAAGAAGCATTGCTTTATAATATGCTCTGTGGTGCGCTCTGATCTTGGATGTTTTCTTGCAGACATTTCATTACCTAACTAGGTAACATCATCAGTGTTAACAGGGGGTAGGTATCAGTGGTGCGATTCAGCCAGTTCGCACATATTCGGGAGAACCGGTTGTTAACTTTCTAAGCAGTTTGGAGAACCAGTTGTTGGAAGAAATCTTATTTTGTTTTTTCCCACTCGACAGGGCTAATCCTGTAAGGAAGGCAGGAAGGAAACATTCTGGTGGTGTTTCTAGCCTAATTTTTATTGCCCTGCTTACGGAAACTGCCTCTCTGGTTAACCCTTATTACATTGTAACAGCTAAGGCGAAGCACCCAGCGACATGAGTGATGTTGAGTTGGCCATGCCCACATGAACAATGGACTCAGGTACAGCATTCCAGGCGTTGACCACTCTGTTGCTGAAAACGTATTTTCTGTAGTCGAGTTTGGAGCGGTTTACCTTGAGTTTGTATGGATTGTTTGCCCGTGTATTATTGAGGTTGAAGCTGAAGAAGTCGTTGACAGGTAAGACATTGTAGCAGATAATTTTGTGTACTGTGCTTAGATCATATCGCAGGTGGCACAGTTCCAGATTGTCCAAGCCCAAAATTTCAAGACTGGTGGCATAGGGAATTCAAGTCAACTTTCAACATCATGGGTTTCTAGTCTGGTCAAGCTTTCAACTGGGTGCAGAATTCTCTTGCGGAGAATCATTTTCCATGAGATTCAATAACCTTCACCAAGATCTTCGGCAGAAGATCCCCCATTTTTGACAGCCAAAGTGCAGACAGTGTTATCCTTAAAGAAACATTCAGAATGCCAATGAAATGATTTGTTGGTTAAGTTTGAGAACAAATGGGGAAAAACGCTCACACAGTTCTGCATCATTGTTCATAAGCCGTCGATGGCCCTCCTCACTATAATTGTGATCATTTCACGACATTCATCAGAAAAGAGACTTTTGACTTTAGAAATAACTTCCTTAATTCTAAAAACTTCAAAGAACTGCGGAGAGTTCTGCGGAGAGAAATGGTGCAATCTGCAGAGAATATTTCCAGCAGAATGTAGAGAAATGTTTGCGCTTAAGTGCTAACCGAAGTTGAGAAGGTTACTCTAAGGTTACCCACTATGTAATCCTGATGCTATCAGTCACTGCCACCCAATATCATTTTTTATATTCCTTGAACGTCTTTCACGTTTGATTTTGAGATGTCACGTTTCTCCCTTGAAACTGTGTGTTTTGTAGCTGACTGTACCCATAAAGAACGACCCACTTTAAATATATCTTGATAATATCCATGGGCTGAGATGATATTCAAGAGATGCTAATATTAGTGGACATCAAAGGCCTTTTTTTGCATATTCACTCAAAATTAAGTCTATATGGGAATCGACGAAATACAAATTCCTTTGACATCTTTAACCGTGTTGCTTTGTTTTCTCCAAGATATACATTGTATGGATAAATGTAAGACCTGCCTTTAAATGCCTTCTTTCATGGTGGACAAGGTGTCAACATTTATCAATATAAACATCTATAGGCTAGTCCAAAAAAAGGAGCATGTGCACACACCAGCAGCTATGGACATTGACAGAAAGAGCATGGGATGATGGATGAAAGCAATATTTTTCAGCATCTCTTCAATAGCAAGCCATAACTTCTGTCCTTTGCTCACTATAGTGATCAAAGAGCACTTGCAATCCAGTTGAAAAAAAAAAACATTTTAATTTTGTAGCATGAACGTTGCTGGCTATATTTATTTTATTTATTTTATTAGTTCAATTTATATGACGCCCTCCTCCGAAGACTCAGGGCGGCTTACAATGCACTTATAGCAATAGCCTTCATTCTTTTATGTATGCCTGCTTATTAGGGCTTTTAGCCCCTCATAAGTGGTGTTTCTACAAAGTCAGCTTATTGCCCCCACAATCTGGGGGGCATTATAAGTTATATAAAATAATTTATATTTCACTGATAAAGAACTAAAGGGAGATTAGTATAGATCTATTTCAAGCTATTTAGCTCTCATCAGCTAGCCATACCCTTACTTGGATTCGAACTTGGGCTCCCTGCATGTTAGGCAGTTGTATTAACCTCCGAGCCACAAATTCTCCTCCCTTCATTATTAAGTCATAATGGATCACCTTGACAATAACGAGTCATTATATTTCTATATGTCACATTGGAGATAATCAGTGGTGGGTTTCTACCGGTTCGCCCCGGTTTGGGAGAACTAGTAGTGGCGGTGGCGGGAGGCTCCGCCCACCCGCCCGGACGTCATCATGGACACACTGTGCATGCGCAGAAGTGCCACTCGCGTGGGAAGCAAGCGCATGCGTGCTCACAGTTCTAAACCGGTAGTGAAGGTAAGTGAAACCCACTCCTGAAGGTAATCAAGAAAAATAGAAACCAGGTGTTTCTTGAATCTTGCCCTACATTTCGCGCTGTTACATTTCCTTAAAATCTTAATGGATTTCTAAACTTTCCGCAATCCTGTGGTAGCAATGGTTATAATAGGGAAAGGGAAAGCATCCCATTATATAGGAACCATTGAAATATTTACATGTACTGACTGCAGCTAGAATGGTATTTGCATAACAATGGAAAAGTGAAGCGATCTCTGAGTTCCAAAGTGACTCTGTCCATTTCTGCGCAGTTAAAGATTTTCAGTAATATTAATCACTTTGGAACTCAAGGATAAAAGTGAAACTAAGTACTACAAAATCTGGGAACAATTTTATGATTGGATAGATAACAAGAGGGTAGCCAAGACAAATGTGGAGTATTAGAATAAAAATATAGATGTTGTTATAGATAAATGTATGTTTAAGAGATAAATAAATATACAGAAATAAGGGAAAAAGTATTAATATCATATCATATTATGTTTAAATAGTGAACAAAGCTTAAGAACTATATGTTTACATGAGTACTAATATTATTGTAAAGTGATGTCATGTCTATGTCCAATGTTTTTTTTTTAATTTTGTATTATTAATAAAAAACTTTTTAAAAAAGGAAAAGGAAAAGTGAAGCGATCCCAATGGATGAAAAGGTGATTTAAAAAATACTAGAATGTGCAAAAATGGATAGGCTAACACTTATAATTAAGGAAAAGAAAGAAATTGAATATTTTTTTTGACTTGGGACTTATTTTATCGATGGTTAGCTGACAAAAACAGGAGCTAGAAAGAGGGCAATATATGAAAGAACCAGTGATATAAGGAAGGTATGTTAAATTGATTAAACATATATAATTGTTATTATAAACTTTTATTCATTAAACATAAAACTCAGTCAACTAAACATTTAAAAATGTATCATAAATACCATTTACTGGTGCTAATGGTTGATACAGGTTGCTGCCAGCGTCCTAAGTATCAACCAAGTTTATTATTATTAATATTATTACAATTGATATTAAGGTAATGAATACTGATGTAAACACTTTGATTATTATTTTTTAAAATGATTTGTACCCAGACAACACACTGTTCAATTGAAATTGGAATGTTTGTATGTTATAAAATAAAATAAAAACTTATTATAAAAAAAAAAGAAAAGAAATATTATACAGCAATCACCCAGTGAGTTTCTATAACTGGGCTGGAATTGAATCTGGATGTCCTCAGTCCTAACTGAATATCTTATCCACTAAACCTCCCAGGTTCTCTTTTATTTATTGTACTGCATCCCTTACCATTTGGCTTTAACGAAAAATAAAAGCAGCTATCGAAAGATTAAAAACCCAATGGAAAATATTTTAAAAGCATAAAAAAAAAAAGAGCTTGAAAAAAAGATGCGTATCTAAACATTTTCTAACTAGCAAGCCAAAGAAAAGCGTATGCAATTCCTAAGATATTGTGTTCCATAACTCAGAGATCTGCATAATGCAGGCATTATGCAATTCCTGCATCCTG
Organism: Pantherophis guttatus; assembly: GCF_059756535.1. Classification (NCBI taxonomy): domain Eukaryota; kingdom Metazoa; phylum Chordata; class Lepidosauria; order Squamata; family Colubridae; genus Pantherophis; species Pantherophis guttatus. The sequence continues at coordinate 15,580,926 of NC_142074.1, read as the reverse complement.
CACCTTCTTCAATGATGCCACAAAGATTGACTGTCTTCACCCAAAACATTAAATCATGATTTAAACATTGTTTACTGAATAAGTTATACTTGCCTGGATTCACACAATACACTAAACCATAAATTACATTTATATACCGTACTGATGTAATATTATGCATCACGCCTATAGTTTCCAGTAGAGGGAGGGGGAAGCATATTTTTAAACTAATATATTCTTAAAATGCCCCAAAACTCTTCAGCATGATGTAATTTATATATGCCTATTTTTGCTTGCTCTCATAGGCACTCATTCTCATACATATGCACTTTTTCCCCCGGCAGGTTTGACAATAATACAGTAAATGGATGAAAACAAGAACGATGTGGGGGGGGGGACCCCATCCCTTCATGAGAAATTAAAATGCACCAAGGATACAGCTGGTATAATGACACACACAGTGCTTGTTGATAACAAAAACAAGTGACTTGTCTTGTTTCAAGATCAGTACAGCACAGATTCATCAAAAGCAGATGAATCCATATATTCTTCATAGGTATGTTGATTTTGTTCTGCTCTCATTATGATTGACAGAAAGCGACGCGGTGGCTCAGTGGCTAAGATGCTGACTTTGTCGATCGAAAGTTCAGCGGTTCAAATCCCTAGTGCTGCGTAACGTGGTGAGCTCCCGTTACTTGTCCCAGCTTCTGCCAACCTAGCAGTTTGAAAGCACGTTAAAAAATGCAAGTAGAAAAATAGGGACCACCTTTGGTGGGAAGGTAACAGTGTTCCGTGCGCCTTTGGCGTTTAGTCATGCCGGCCACATGACCACAGAGACGTCTTTGGACAGCGCTGGCTCTTCGGCTTTGAAATGGAGATGAGCACCGCTCATCGGAAACGACTAGCACATATGTGCGAGGGGAACCTTTACCTTTACCTTTATGGTTGACTGAGCACCCAGCCATTTCATATCATATCCATATAGTCTTCCCCAAAATCAGAGCAGAAGTTTAAAAATTACAATTAGAATGAGCTTAACCCAAGGAAATAAGAGTGCAGTGGAAGCACCAGGTATTTGGTTATTCCTTCCAGGCTGAATTCAATTAAAATTAAATAACAAATGTAGTTAGAAGTCTTAGCTATGAACTTGGTTAAAATGATCAGCATCCAGAAAAAAAATTCCTGCATTTTTCTCCATTCTCATTCAAGTTAATGAAAGGGAAATGGTCTTCTATTTTTATTTTAAAAGAGGAGAACATTTTTTGGCGTTCTTACAAGGTAACCACAGGTTGCGTGGAAAAAGTCTACCTTGCTTTGTTTAACCCACTTTCCAGTCCTTTGCAGTCTCCTAGGTTTCTCTTACTTTTGTTAAATTCCATTGTAAAACTTTAACATAGGACCCCTCCAATTGAGCTTAGCAGACTGTGGAATCTGGGTATCCAGAGATGCTTCAGAACAAAGTTGAGGTGTATGATACAAAACACAGCAGTAGTTCCCACTATCACATCCAATGAGGAAGCAAGATTTAAAAACCCCAAGAAAATCCAAAAAAAGCTTTCAAACATGCTGAGAATTAGATAGGAAAAACCTTTTTCATTGGCAAAAGAATAATAATAATAATAATAAAAAATTCCTGCAAAGCAGAGTGTTAATTAAAATGGGTATTTGTGCAAAGAGTTTTAAAAACGGGGTTTTTTGTTTTGAATATATTCTATTTTTAAAAAAGAAAACTCTGCTGTTTTGGTTTGGAATACTGTTTTCTATTTTGATTGAATTAATGTTAGTAGTATGGTTCAGTTGTTATGCTTGCCTCCTCAGTAAAATTAGGATGAAGGATGTTCTAAAAATATTAGAGTAATGACAATATCAACAGCAAAATTGGAAAGAATGCCTGTTTATTTCCCAAAGATGTTCTGGTCATTTTGTGTTCACTTCAGGTTATTGTAGTTCAAAGCAGATGTAAATTCTCAACCGTCCTGCAAAACTGCATTTTCTCAGCTCGGTTTTAATCAATAAACTGTCATTTTCACATCTAGCTAACACAAGCCTGGATCAACTTCTCTATCAACTGTGTGTCATAAAGGTCATGCTATCCTTTGTGTTTTGTTTGTAACAGCACAAACAGAGCAATTAACTTCCCCTGACCATCTTTCCCAAATAAAACAAGACGGCTGCATGTTGGAATTTGGCGGTGCCCTTTATACCACAAATTTGTTCTCTCTGTTGCAGCATTTCAATAAGAAATATGACATAGATGAATGAGAACTGTCATGGAATAGAAGGGAGGGGAACCGGGGAGAGATATTTTTAGATGGTGTTTCCCAAAACTTAAGATTATTAAGGTGTCTCCTCCAAATTGAATGGACCTCTGTTTTCTTTTATGACTGAAAGAATTGAACCTAAAGTTTTTTTTTTTTTTTATTGAAGCAAATTCCCCTGACGTTAGCTTGCTTTTAAAAATATAACTGCAGGAAATGAAGAAGCTGAGCTGGAAGGTACGGTTAAACATGTTATGGTTTAGAGCAGTGGTGGGTTCCTCCCGGTTCAGCCCGGTTCGGCCAAGCCGGTAGCAGTGACGATATGACGTCACCGAACCGGTTCTCTTTGTTTGGGAGCTGGGCCCTTCTGCGCCCCCCCCCCCCCGGCGTTATTCTTATTTTTTATTTGGCCCCACCCCCAATCTATTCGCTGCCTCCTGAGTCCCAGCTGATCGGCTAGAAGGAAAAAAAACTGTTTAAACTCTTGCTGCGGGGCTTCAAAGGGCCGCCCTACAGCTGATCAATGTTAAAAGGCAGTGTGGTGGTAGACCAGTGAACTCAAAAACAAATGAGTAGACCGGTGCCTCCAAAAACAAATGAGTAGACTGGAACGTTCCAAGAACAAATGGGTAGACCGGTACAGCTCTGCAAGCAGTTAAACCAGTACCTCTGCTAAATCCTAAAGAATTGTCACATGACCATCAAACCACACCCACAAAATAAGCCACGCCTACAGAACCAGTGGTAAAAAAAATTTAGAACCCACCCCTGGTTTAGAGTCATTGCGTTGTCACAAAAGACCTAAGTCCAGCCCTCCATGAATTCTGTTGACCTTTACCTAGTGCCAACGGTAGCTTTGATTGATTGACTAAATTCTTGAATTAGAGTTCACAATAATAAACTCTTATGTGCTTTGAACTCAACGAATGCCGCTGGTTATCTGTGCCTGACAAAAACGATAGTTCTTTGCACCAGCTTTGAGTAGGATGCAAAGCAGTGGTGAAATCTAAACCGGTTTGCTACTGGTTTGCTGGTTGCGCATATGCGCTGCATGCCAGACGTGCACTGCATGCACATGTGCAGCATGCACCAAACACACACTGTGCACATGCACATGTACACACCAAAAGGAGGCTTGGGAATGTAAGTAGAACAGCTTTTTAAACTACTGGTTTTCCCGAACCAGTAGGGTTTTTGACTATCAGTTTGCCCGAACCGGTAGTTTTTATCACTACCGGTTTACCCGAACTGGAGTGAACCGGTAGCATTTCACCCCTGATGCAAAGTCCTTTTTTTAAAAAAAAAGCATTGTTTTGTGAACTTGATTTGTTTCTAGCATTTGCATCCAGAGTTTTGGAGTTCTTTTACCTCTGGATTCAATTTTATTGAATTCAGTGACACACAAGATCGACCAAAGGGATGGCAATTAGCAGGTACCTTTCAGATGCTATAAAATAGTTCCATGGGAAGACGTCTCCAAGGTCAGCTTCCAGCCAGATTGGGGTCTGTTTTCAATTGTTATTAATAGGACGAGTGAGTAAGATGTCTAGTTAATCAGCTTTCACCAGAAATGCTCCGTTTCCATGATAACCTGGTTTTGAGGGAGAAATGGAATGCTGACAATGGACTGCTTTGATAAATCTTGAGATCATTAATGTGGCCCAGCTGACAGCTTTTGTTTGCCTTTGTTTGAGTGATCTTAGAAATCCGTTTTTAAACTAAATGCCAAGTTGGCTTATCAGCTGCCAGAACAGTGACCAGTTTAGCCTGCTGCAGCAAAAAATCAGCAGAGAGGTCTGCGACCTCCTAAACAGAAGCAATTTATTATCACATCAGCTTTGGTGAATCACAGTTCATTGCATCAGAACTGGTGGAATCTGATCTTACTTCTATTATCTCTACAGAGGTAGAGCTTAAGCACAAGATATGGGAGGATGTGATCCACAAGGGCAGGCTGGCTATCGGTCTTGACTGCCCGAACAAACATTCAAAGAGTCAGGAGCGAGTGAAACAAGATATAAATCAGCCTTAGTTCAACTTGACTATGTATATCTTCAATCCTGAATGTGTGCAATATGTTGGCATAGAATTCATCATCTTGAACAATCTGTTTTCTTCCAAAAGGGGAGGGGGGAAAAAAAACCTAAAAGCTTAAAAGAGCAAAGATTGAATTGAGACTGTAAGCGTGTGTAAAGCTGAATGGATGCTTCAAAACTAAAGTGAAGGCCAGAGCAAAGGCAGAATTTGAGCCCTGTAGCAGGCAAGGATTCATCCCATAGAAGACGCTCAATAAAATGTTTCAGCCGTGAACCAGAAGTCAAAATCAAAGAAATGGTCAGTGATCAGAAAGAGAGGGGGAAAAAGGTGGAAGCCGAAAAATGAACCTGTGGCCAATGCAACATCATGTCAGGGGGCAAAGCGGAGAAGCAAGCTAAGAAACACGACCAATGGGAGATGGAGGAGATAGGGATTCATTGTATCTGGGGAAAATAATTTAGAACTCAGACAAGATTCATTTGGGATGGGAAGCCATCTGGGGAAGGTGGGAAGGGAGGGAGAGAGGGACGGAGGGAGGAAAAGTAGGGAGGAAGGAAGGGAGGGAGGGAGGAAAAGTAGGGAGGGAGGAAAACGGGAGGGAGGAAGGAAGGAAAAGGAGAGGGAGGAAGGAAGGAAGAAAAAGGGACGGAGGGAGGAGGGAGGAGGGAAGGAAGGAAAAGGGAGGGAGGGAGGGAGGAAGGAAAAGGGGAGGGAGGGGAGAGAGGAAAAGAAGGGAGGGAGGAAAAAGGGAGGGAGGGAAGGAGGTAGGAAGGAAGGAAGGAAGAAAAGAAGGAAGGAAGGAAGGAAGGAAGGAAGGAAGGAAGGAAAAGAGACGGAGGGAGGGAGGGAGGAAAAAGGGAGGAAGGACAGAAGGAAAAAGGGAGGGAGGGAGGAAGAAAGGAAAAAGGGAGGGAGGGAGGAAGGAAGGAAGGATGGAAGGAAGGAAACTTGTCTTGATGTTGCTGCAAGTCACGCTGAGTTTTAGGAGATGATTGAAGCCAAAGCCTAATAATAAAATTCTCAACCGAGGGACGGTTTATATTCTCAGCAACCAGGTGCACATAAAAGACTCATAGTTCGCAAATTAGAGGAGAGTTGAAAGAACTTTGCTCGCTCGAAAAAAATGAGCAAGACAACATCAGAAAATCTACTTACAATATTCGTTGCCCTTGGAAGGGACCTTTTTCATAGAACTTTATTGTTTGAGGAACGTTTTATATTTTGCTCGCAGAGGAACATCTAGAATTTGCAATGTGCTTTCTTTCCAACTGACAAATAATTTTGGATATCAGCAGGGGTGAAATCCAGCAGGTTCTGACAGGTTCTGGAGAACCGGTAGCGGACATTTTGAGTAGTTCGGAGAACCGGCAAATACCACCTTTGGCTGGCCCCTGAGTGGGGTGGGAATGGAGATTTTGCAGTATCCTTCCCTCAGGAGTGGGCTGGGAATGGAGATTTTGCAGTATCCTTCCCTCAGGAGTAGGGTAGGAATGGAGATTTTGCAGTATCTGTCCCTCAGGAGTAGGGTGGGAATGGAGATTTTGCAGTATCCTTCCCCTGCCATGCCCACCAAGCCACGCCCACAGAACTGGTAGTAAAAAAAATTTGGATTTCACCACTGGATAGCAGCATCTGTAGTTGTTGTTGTTGTTGTTGAAGTCAGCCAATTTGCACAGTAAGTGAATCAGGTAGAAAAATGCACAGGAGGGCCCTGAACGCTGCATTTTAACACCTCAGAGTTACAAAATCAGAGTCCTTGGCAAAGCATTTTGTAAGGAAAAAGTAAATGTTCCAACACCAGCAAGGTGAGGTAGCTGTTGAAATGAAGGGCTTTACTATCAGAATTTGCTCTGATGTGCTCCAAATTTATCCTGCAAGGTCGGGGTGACAAGTTAGGTGACTGTGGAGAGCTTCACAACTCTTCTCTGTGGGAAAACGAAGCAATAAAATTCATCGTACACTATCTTTAACACCTCAAAATTTTAGCCTGTGAATCGTTACGGGTAGCTCCACCTGAGCGAATAGTGCCATGGTCTTTTTTCCGAGTTCCACTCATGAAGAATAAAGAAGTAACTTCCTAGGCCTGATACAATATTGATCTCTTTCTCCATAGGACCCAAAACATTTAATTATGTCTGCCACAGCTTCATACCAGTTCTGAAATTCAATTTTTTTTATTACCGGTTCTGTGGGCGTGGCTTGGTGGGTGTGGTGTGGCTTGGTGGGCGTGGCAGGGGAAGGATACTGCACAATGTCCATTCCCACCCCACTCCAGGGGAAGGATACTGCAAAATCCCCATTCCCACCCCACTCCAGGGGAAGGATACTGCAAAATCCCCATTCCCTCCCCACTCCAGGGGGAAGGATATTGCAAAATCGCCATTACCAACCCATTCCTGAGGGAAGGATATTGCAAAATTGCCATTCCCACCCCACTCTGGGGCCAGCCAGAGGTGGTATTTGCCAATTCTCTGAACTACTCAAAATTTCCTTCACCGGTTCTCCAGAACCTTTCAGAACCTGCTGGATTTCACCCCTGCTTCATACCCCTCTTTGTTTCACAAACAAACAAAAAAGGAATGTATCTAGAATCACATTAATGTGCCCTGTTTTTACCCATGAGATGATCTCAAACATTTCGCTGTTCAAAGACTAAGCTATACTTCTCTTTCTGCACGCAAAACCCACGCTCCCCGTATCTGCCCAAATTTATGGACTAGTGTACCACGCACTAGCCACATCCTCTAACTTTTTTTTAAAAAAGCATCTCCTAAGAGCAGTAACACAATAGACAACAATATTTCAGAGATTAGGACAAGCAATTAGGGACCATTCCATAAATACGATGACAGCTAGAATTTATTGGCATTGGGCCTGCCAACACGCAATTCTTTAATCCTTTTTTCGGGCATCAGAAAATGAGGAGAAGGGGAAATTACCATTTTAATCATCCTGGAGAACTCTCCCATGCTTTCTTATTATCTAAACGGAAGCTACCAAATGGAGGCAGTTTTCACATTAAATCAGCTTTAAAAAGCTCCAAAGTAATAGCTGCCAATTTATGCTTTTCATGGTAATGACACCACTCTGGTCTATTTTCTCAACAAGAAGCAAAACGCGCACGCACACACACACCACAAAAGTAATGGGTAAAATGCAAATCACAAAGGTGACTTATTTACCAGAGTTTGAATGCTAAACGAGTACCAGAGATTGATACTAGAGAATTGGAAGGGAGCATTCATTGCAGTATCACATAACACATTGTAGAAAGTTAGCACCCAGCCCTCTCCTAGAAGAATGAAATATTCTAGGAAATATTAAAAAGGCAGAATATCTCCCCTAAAAGAGAAATAAAAACCTTAAAGGAAACAGAAACTCAGCCTCCAGCAGATACTTTGGTGCCAGCTTATCTACAAGACAAAAGACTGGGCCAATCTATCTACAAAACAAAAGATCTTCACCCTCCAGGACATAATAGGATTATCTATCAGCAGAGCTCACCACATGGCACAACCAAGCCCGTTCATTACATCACCCAGCAAGGTTCAACCAAACTTGATTCGGACAAACATGACTCCCCCTGGGAGTCTGATAACCAATAGGATACATGCCCTTGCCACAGGAACAGGAAGCTCACGTTCAAAGGCGCAAGAGAGGGTATAAATAACAATCACTCTCCACTGCATGTGGTCAGCTACTCAGGACTTCAAACCCATGTGGTCCTGTTCACCAATAAACCATCTTTCCAACCAGCCTCCATGTTTCCAGTATCTTTCTCCCCACTTGGAGCTGAACCCAGATGGACATTTCTTTAAAAATATCTATTTTTAATACAGTTCTTAATTCTTGTAAGATTCAAAACTAATGCTAACGGGTGTGGTTTATTTAAAGATACACGTAGAGATGTTTTCCGAGAGATCTCTGACAGGAATGAGCTGAACTTAACCAACTCTGGCTATTTCTTATCTTTTGATTAGTTTATTGCTTAAGTAGAAAAGTTCTTTTGTTTTTCTCTATATAAACTTGTGGCGCTTTTAGATTCCTTGATTATGAAACCAAAATCTAGAAGGCAGCAAAAAAAGGAATGTTTTCAATACTCTACGGAGGGAGAGCAGGATAGGAGAAAACCAGTCTAAGGCTGAGGGAGGGCTCAAATGTGTCATCAGTCTCTAGTCCCTTCAAACCCAAAAGAGATCTAAGACCAGCCCACCTTGAATTCCATTGGCTCTTATCTACCGCCAATTTGCTTTGAATGTTAGTAGTTCAGATTCTTGTAGAGACCTTAATCCTGCAATAAACCTATATATTCATTTGAATGGCCTGGAGTTCTGATTTCCTGAGCATGACAAGGAGTTTGTCAGGCAAGCTGAGAAACAGTCGAGAGCTTTAGCTGAATTACAGTGTATTCCTGAATTATAAAGCATGCAAGAGGGGGAAAAGGGCTACCTGGAATTGCTTAGCATTTCAGAAGCTCTTTTCCATGAGTTATAATTTTTTTTTGTTTAGAATGATTGTGTTTATGCAGATAAAAATGTGATGAATCAAGTATTTTGGAGATAAAGCAGCGATCTAATTTTTGGATCAGAAAAAGGTGATGTTTTAAAAAAAACCTCTAGTAAACAAGTCACATGATACTAAATGTTTCTGACATTGAAAATTCCAGTAAACAACCCACTATAGTCTTGGAAATAAATATATCCACGAAGAAATGTCCCATTTACAGTGTCTATTATAAATAATTTGCAAGTTCTAATCATCCCTTCTAATGTCATGCAAGATTATCCACAGCAGGCCTTATTGAAATTTTATAGTTACCGGTTGTTGTTTTTTTCCTTGTCTATTCATTTTTGTTGTTTTAATATTGCAGCTGGAACAAATAACTGAAGTCAAAGCTTCTTCTCTGGAATAAAAATGACACCAGTAAGGGAAGAGGTTGTTGTGGCTCCATTACCTGAGCCTGTGTCATCGGCAGGAGAGGATTCCGAGAGTGAAGGAGAGGAGTTGGCAAGGCCTCCCTCTCCAGGACCCTCCTCTCCGGCAATGTCTTCGGTGTCCACCGAAGGGCAAGAGATAGGGCCGGGGCCAAGCACGTCCACGCAGTCACAGATGGACAGTGATGAGGGTAATGAGTCTTGGCTGGATCCACGCCAGTGTCGCAGAGATAAGCGCAGGCAACAAAAGAAAAGGCGTGCCCAAGATTAGGCTGAGTCACTGGACCACACCCCACAGGGTATAAAAGGGAGCGTGGTGGCCAGTCAAACCTTGTGACGAACAAAGCTGAAAGCTTCCACGCCATTCTGCATTGCCGGACTTTTGCTATAGACTTTGCTGGATTATCTCTGGACTTGATTAACTCCGTAATTATTGAGCTGTTTCTTTTGATGTATCAGAAGTGGGGAGAAGTTATCTCTCCTCTTCGTAAATAATAAACTCTTGGCAGGCAGCCACTAGGTTGTTGCCAAGTTCCATTATCATAAGGAAAAGGATTTTGCCGGCTGGTTTGGTCTTTAACTCTTGAACGTCTGTTGGTGTGTGTGCGTGTGGTTGGGGACAGAACAGAGGTGCATTTTAAGTTTTTGCAAACTTGGACATAGAAAAAAAAAGAGTTTTAGTTTCAGTTCACCTTCCCAGTTTTAGAACTCATTAATCTTGTTTCAGCTCTAAATTTAATTTCAGTTATTAAAAAAAAAATTCCTACAAGTTTATATGTTGGAGTTTAATTTTGTGAACTTAATCTTTTACAGTAAGAGTCTATTTTTATAAAGTCTACATTCAGTCTTGTTCTCAACTTTTTTAAAAAATCTAAATCTTGAGTTGAAGAGAGAGACAAAACTAACAGAGATACTATTACAATACATGTTCCTACATCCAAATCAAATAGGCATGCTTTTAAGCCACACAGTTGTGAGTGTATGATTATATGTTCTTCCACAGAAAAAAGATTTTAAAATCTAACAATATTTGGAAACTCAGTTTAATGAACTTTTAAATACTCATGCTAGACAATTTACAGTTGAATGACAAAAAGCTTTTATGTCTGCTAAACTGGAACTTGATTCTATTTATAATTTAATACAGAATATCTGATGAGTTGTACAAAGCAGAGATGTTGAAAATAAAGAAAACACCTGATAAACTATTACGACTGAAAGCACTAGCAATATTAGTTCTGTTATCAAGCATTCTCAGAGTCGGAACTTAATAACTCTGATTTAATAAATCAGCATTTTTTTAAAAAAAAATCTATATCAACCAGTTTCTTCATCTTGACAGGGACTTCTGAGAGTAGACACACAGACACACATATAACATTTCTGAGATATAAATCCCACTTTTCTGTTTTTGAAAGAAGGCTAAAATGACCTTATCCTTTTGTATCTTTGGCCCAAGCTGAATGAGACCACTATGACTATTAACACGAATTTATATTAGTTGCAGAAATTAAAAGACGCTTGCTCCTGGGGAGGAAAGCTATGGCAAATCTAGACAGCATACTAAAAAGCAGAGACATCACCCTGCCAACAAAAGTGCATATAGTCAAGGCTATGGTTTTCCCAGTTGCAATGTATGGCTGTGAAAGTTGGACCATAAGGAAGGCTGAGCGCCAAAGAATGGAGGCCTTTGAACTATGGAGCTGGAGGAGACTCCTAAGGGGCCCTTGGACTGCAAGGCAATCAAACCGGTCAATCCTAGAGGAGATCAACCCCGGCTGCTCTTTAGAAGGACAGATCCTGAAGAGAAAACTCAAATACTGTGGCCACCTAATGAGAAGGAAGGACTCCCTGGAGAAGAGCCTAATGCTGGGAACGATTGAGGGCAAAAGAAGAAGTGGACGGCAGAGAACGAGGTGGCTGGATGGAGTCACTGAAGCAGTAGGCGTGAGCTTAAATGGACTCCAGAGGATGGTAGAGGACAGGAAGGCCTGGAGGAGCATTGTCCATGGGGTCGCAATTAGTTGGACACAACTTTGTGACTAACAACAAATATTAGTTGTGGTTATTTTAAATACTTTTGGTGTGTGTGGGGGGGGTCTATTGTCTGCAACCCAGAGTTTGCCAGCAGTTTTAACATGCTTCAAAATAAATTAAATAAATAAGCAGTAGAAGCACCGAGTTAAAGGTCACGGGGGGGGTGGGGGGGAAGCATTTGTTGAACAATAAAGTTTGTCCAAAGATTGCAGGCAAGCAAACTCTTTATTGAGTTGCACCTTTGTATCTTTAGGAAATAATAGATATTCTTAAATTGCTCAAAACAGGAAAAGTTCCTGGTGCTGCAAGCTATGTTAGTGAGTTATGGAAGACGTGTATTGATCCTTTTCTTCCCTATCTTATCTGGGGAGTTTATAAAGATTCCTTTCTGAATAAAGAATTTCTGATTCCTTTTTAATGAAATGCATTTATTTATTTTGACAGTAATGGGCCAGTCCAATCAGAGCAACTATGATTTTGAAGACTGTGGTCCAAGCTATTGTCCAGATTTCTTATTAACTGTTGATGCCAATGTTATGACAGTGAGCCCTGGTGGCACAGTGGTTAGAGTGCAGTACTGCAGGCTACTTCTGCTGACTGCCGGTTGCCGGCTGCCTGCAATTTGGCAGATAAAATCTTACCAGGCTCAAGGTTGACTCAGCCTTCCACCCTTCCAAGGTGGATGTGCTGTTCAGATGGTGAATTATAGAGAATTAGTTATCTTAAGAATTAAGAGCTGTCTCCTTAAGAGATTGCCTTGTGGGAGATGTAGGGAGAGATTACATTACGGGAAATGTAGTCCATGACATGTGACCACATCTGTGTGTCTGATTGGCCACTGAAGCTCTCTGCTTGGGGTGTAGAACAAAGCCATTATGTGCTTGTTGACTTCCTTAGAGAAAGATCTTTAATAGCATAGTAGCCAGCAATCCTAGGAACTATTCTGCTGGCAGTTTAGTAGTTGTTAAAATAACAACAACAAAGAAAAACCAAAGAAAATCTTTTCCCAGTCCCAATTATTGTTGGTAAGCGAAGACTACCTGTGTTTGTCTAGCTATATAGCTAAGCATGAACATAACAAAATTCTAAATGAAATGAAAATATTAGAGAAAAATGTTGGAATATTTGAGGGAACTCTCATATAATAGATTTGGGCTTATTTAATGACTTAAGTAAGGGATGCGGTGGCTCAGTGGCGAAGACAGTGAGCTTGTCGATCAAAAAGGTCGGCAGTTCAGAGGTTCAAATCAATGCTGGGTTTCAAAAAATTTTACTATCGGTTCTGTGGGTGTGGCTTGGTGGGCATGGCATGGCTTGGTGGGTGTGGCTTGGTGGGCCTGGCAGGGGAAGGATACTGTAAAATCTCCATTTCCTCCCAATCAGCTGGGACTTGGGAGGCAGAGAATAGATGGGGGTGGGACCAGTTAGAATTTTTACTACCAGTTCTCCGAACTACTCAAAATTTCCGCTACCGGTTCTCCAGAACTGGTCAGAACCTGCTGAAACCCACCTCTGGTTCAAATCCCTAGTGCCGCATAATGGGATGAGCTCCCTTTACTTGTCCCAGCTTCTGCCAACCTAGCAGTTCGAAATGACTTAGGTATAAAAAATGATTGCTGGAAGGGTATGTCTAGTTTGACAAAAAGAAGGACTAGGGGAGACATGATAGAAGTGTTCCAATATCTCAGGGGCTGCCACAAAGAAGAGGGAGTCAAGCTATTCTCCAAAGCCCCAGAGGGCAGGACAAGAAGCAATGGGTAGAAACTCAACAAGGAGAGAAGCAACTTAGAACTAAGGAGAAATTTCCTGACAGTAAGAACAATTCATCAGTGGAACAACTTACCTCCAGAAGTTGTGAATGCTCCAACACTGGAAGTTTTTAAGAAGATGTTAGATAACCATTTGTCTGAAATGGTGTAGGGTTTCCTGACTAAGAAGGGGGTTGGAGTAGAAGGTCCCTTCCAACTCTGTTATTCTATTCTAATACAATAGTAGCCAAAAGAAGTCACAACAAGAAGTCACAATTCCGGCCAGAGCTGTTTCTCAAATTCCAGTCTTGACAGCTTAACACATATCGTCTCTTCAACAGAGTCCAGAGGGGGTTGGACTAGAAAGACCTCCAAGGTCCCTTCCAACTCTGTTATTCTACTCTACTCTACTCTACTCTACCCTACTCTACCCTACTCTACTCTACTCTACTCTACGCCACGCCACGCCACGCCACGCCACGCCACGCCACGCCACTCCACTCCATTCTACTACTCTACTCTACTCCATTCTACTCTACTCTACTCTACTCTACTCTACTCTACTCTACTCTATTCCAGATGTTGAACAAACTTCTACTTTCTCAAAATAGGCAAGGAGAAGCCTTTTCTCCAGGTTGGCTATGGAGGATAAAAGCTGTAATGTAATCTATCCAAAGGGCATCAGGATACAGTATGGTTCATTGACATCACACTGAACTGAAGTTCCTTATTTGGGAAATTGTGATCAATTAATGGTGGAAGGATTTCATCTAAGGAAAGGAGGGGAAAAACGTGAACATCTTGCTTTTGTACTTCAAAGAATATACATTGGGAAGGAGTGACAGGCTTTCTTTTGAGATCTCGCTTTCAGTCTCCCCAAAATACACTTCAAAATGCTATCAAGTGTCACCAAATTCCTATCACAGTTGTGTTCACTCTCAACTCTCTAGACATGAATTCTATCTGCCTTCCCTTTCACTTCACTCCATGCACCAAATTGCTTGATAGATGGCACAGTAAGGAGAAAGGGAAGGCAAACATTTATTTTGGAGCAGTAAAGAGGACATTCGCAAGATGTCACAACTATGAAGCACAAAAGACACCGCAGCACCACCAACGCCAATTCAATCATTCAATTAAGAGACGTCGAAAATCAATAAGGAAAAATTGGCCTCTGCCCAGAATACAGAGATCCTGAATTTCATGGAGAAACAAATGAGTTCAGATCTTCCATATAAGCTTTTTTTTTTCCTCTCCCATATCAACATTTACTTTCATAGTTTCAGGTTTGGAGAAAGCTGTTTTGATAGCTCAAAAGTAAATGCAATTTGTATACCGAAATAAAAGCTAAACATAGGCCTCTGATATACCTTCTTTTTTTAACCAAGGGGGAAAAAAAGAGCTGTTATTCGAGAAGCTGAATGCAACGATACTATCAATTTTGAGCAGATTCACGTGGGTGTGTGAGCATACTAAAGATTCCACAGAAACAAAAGTTACTTTAACGCCAGATGAGAGTCTTGTAAAGTTTATTGAATGTCAGTTTTTGACAGAAGGTGTCTTAATGCTGCTCTGTCAACAGATTGGGGCTGAGAGTGGCCTTCCAATATAATAGCAGTCGCACAGAATGCATAATATCATTCTTCAAATGAGCATCATATTCTTAAGATTTCAGATATTCCTCAACCCATTGCCAAAATGTTTCTCTGCTCCCAAATACATACAAACATACCAATGGTGAAATCCAATTTTTTTTTACTACCGATTCTGTGGGTGTGGCTTGGTGGGCGGGGCAGGGGAAGGATACTGCAAAATCTCCATTCCCACCTCAATCCAGGGGAAGGATACTACAAAATCCCCATTCCCTCCCCACTCCTGGGGGAAGGATATTGCAAAATCTCCATTCCCACCCCACTCTGGGGCCAGCCAGAGGTGGTATTTGCCGGTTCTCCGAACCACTCAAAATTTCTGCTGCCAGTTCTCCGAACTGCTCAAAATTTCCGCTACCTGTTCTCCAGAACCTGTCAGAACCTGCTGGATTTCACCCCTGAAACATACACAGAGAAACAAGGGCTCAGTGAATCTGCCCAGTCTGTTTATTATTTGCATATCAAACTCGAGGTGTTGTTTTGTCTTTAATATACACCAAAAAAATGTGAGTGTATTTTAGAGCACGTTTCTTCAAAAGACTTCTTTGTTGTTTTGCAATTTAGCTGAAGGTCCAGAGCTTTTCTAAACAATATTTTTTAAAAATACATTAGGGTGCCTTGTTTTCATGAATATGTGCATTTTCCATTAGGGCTTTCCTTTAATCAAAGTTTTAATGCATATTGTTGACGAACTGTGTTATAACATTGGGGGAGTGTGAATTTCAAATTATCACTAAGGTCCTAGCTGCAAATTCAGAATTGGAATTTGCCTTAAAATGCAAAATAAATTAACTTTTCTGCCATCCAATATATCACCCCCCCTTTTTTTTAAAAAAAAAAAAAGGGGAGGACCACTATACCAGAAAACAAAATATGTTTCTACAAGGTTAGAAAAACCAGCTTGAACAGAACAGAATTGTGATAGAAATTGTCCCTTCCATGGCTTATAAATGGTGTTGTCTAATCAATGTCAGCCACAGCTGCATGCTATCTAGATGGGATCAGAGCCATTTTTTTTTTTTTTTACATTGCTGGTGGATAAATTCATCAACCTTGTTGTTCACGGTGCTCCTTCGCTGCTTCATAATTAAGCTCAGTAATCAGAATTGTTTCTGATATTCCATACGATCATATTTCTCATTGTTTTCCCCTTTGTTTGCCATGAATTGTAGCTGATTGCATAGTATTTAAGTATCATTTTTAAATATACTTTTTTTTCCCCTAAGGAGGAACATATTTAAAATGGGTCTTACTACTTGTTATGCTGTAAAGTATATTGGAGTCAATAGGTATGAAAATTCCTTACGCAGGGAAATCCTATACCCGTGATGGCGAACCTATGGCACACATGCCTGTTCTGCCCCAGCTCCGGATCTCCGAGGATATTGACACACACCAATGGTCCTTATCAAATTTATTAAGTAACAAGAATAAACAAGACCGGCAAAGGTTGGCAACCAGCCCAGAAAACAAGATACGATAAACCAAAATACTCTGATAATAAATACGAGTTGTTTCCAGCAAGAAAGCACTAGCTGCGTGCGACTTAAATAGGCTAAGGGAGTTGCCAATTATCCTCAAGCCCTACTCTCGAGTAGACCTTCTCCTCCTGAGTAGCCACTCCTGCCTTTTGGCAGCCCTGCGTGCTCGAGCATTGAGGAGAGGCTCCTCCACTTCGCTCTCTCCACTGGAAGGAGCCTCTGGAGGTTCTGAAGGTCCTGGCTGAGTCTCTGCCTCTGGCACCACATCCTCTTCAGCCTCCTCGCTGTCCGACGTGAGCGCTGGCTGTGCAGGCTGCTGGCGCAACACCACACCAGCCTTCTCTTCATTGGGATCAGCCACGATCCGCGCGGGCCCCTGGCGGGCCACGACAGTGCCACACACAGCCATATTGGTGGGCATGCGAGCGTTGCCCTAGCTCAGCTCAGGTGATTTTCGGGCCTTCCGGGCCCATCGGAAGTCGGGAAACAAGCTGTTTCTGGCCTCCGGGGGTGGTGTGGGGAAGATCCATTTTTCACCCTCCCCAGGCTCCAGAGGCTTTCTAGGAGCCTGGGGAGGGTGAAAACAGCCTTCCCCCCCCCCCTCGGAAGCCCTCCAGAGGCCAGAAATGGCCCGTTTGCCGACTTCCTGGTCCCACCAGAAATCAGGTTAGCCATCACTGCCCTGTACCATTCCAGATAAATGGCTGTCCGGTCCCTTCTTAAAAACCTCCTGTGATGGAAGACCCACAATTTTTGAAGGCAATTTGTTCCATGGATTAATTGTTCTCACTGTCAAATTCCACCTTGGTTCTAAGTTGGATGTCTCCTTGGTAGTTTTCCGTCTTTTACTTCTTGTTCTGTCCTTAGAATCGGTTTTATAAAACTTCAGGAGCTTAAACAATGTGCCATCTACTGTCACACACGAGCGGAAGGCAACACTCGCCAGCCTAATTAGAAGCATCACAAATGTCTATGGAGCTTCCAGTCATCCCGGTGGTCATGGTTGTCCCCAAGGTGTTTTGGTGTTTTTTTTAAAAAAAGGCACCTGGACTTGCTTTGTTTTTGCTTGAAGACATTTCGCTTCTCATCCAAGAAGCTTCTTTAGTGACAGAAACATCTTTAAGCAAAAACAAAAGAGTCCAGTTTCCTTTTGAAAAAGCACATGTTTGGGACAAACATCCAAGAAGATGTTGGATAACCATTTGTCTGAAGTGGTGAAGGGTTTCCTGCCTAAGCAGGGGGTTGGACTAGAAGACCTCCAAAGTCCCTTCCAACTCTGTTATTCCATTCCATTCCATTCCATTCTAATCTATTCCATTGTATTGCATTGTATTGCATTCCATTCCATTCCATTCCATTCCATCTTTTCTATTCTATTCTATTCTATTCTATTCTATTCTATTCTATTCTATTCTATTCTATTCTATTCTATTCTATTCTATTCTATTCTATTCTACTCTACTCTACTCTACTCTACTCTACTCCTATTCTCTTTTATTTACACTCATTCTCTCTCTCTTATTCTCTCTCTCTTATTCTCTCCCTTATCCTGTCTCTCTTTTATTCTTTTATTCTGCCTCTCTTATTCTCTCTTTCTCTTTCCTTTCTTTCTTTCTTAATTTTTTTAAAATTTTATTATGACACAGTATGACAATCACATAACATACAACATATAAATATCTCCTCTTTTTTAAAACATTGTTTCTTCGTGGTTTTTCCGTTATTATATCTTTCCTCCCATCTCTCTTCATTTTTCTTTTCCATTGTCCCCTTTTCTTTGGTTACATTAATAAACTTAATTTTATACATTTCTATACATTTGTTCTATACATATTTTATACTTTTAATTATATCCTTAATTTTATACATTTCTATACAATTGTTATATAGATATTTTATTTCTCTTTCTTATTCTCTCTCTGACACACACATACATCTTTTCTCTCTCTTTCGCTCTTATTATTTTCTCTCTTATTCTCTCTCTTTCTCTCTCCTGTCTGTGTGACAAAATAAACCAAAATAATGAAGCAATCCATGTAAGGAAAGTATCACAAATATTAATTTCATTTCCCTCTCCTTACAGCCTGCGTTCTTTAAAAAAAAAATCAAGGCATCCAGCTACCATATAAAATAGTTCTGGATCATGGAAGTCAGTTCGTCTGGGACAACCTTCAGATGTTCATGCCACAAATAGGCACGGATTTGTTTGAAACAGGACAGTTCAGCAAGAGACACATTACTTCTGCTCTTCCAATTTAACCACTGTCTTCAGGGGACAATTGTCTGTCTCCATTCCCCTTCTTTAAAGCACCCAGTTTATTATTTTTTCAATATCTGACCTAAGAGCGCAGAACAGGTAACAGGATATTAACAATATTTGACACATAATCTTCTCCTCTTAAATTTTGCAGCATTTTGCATCATCTGCTTTGCAGGTACCAGCATATCAACTCCTTCTTCTTTTTCTTTTCCCTCAAGCTCTGGAGGCATTTTTCTACATTTGATTATGAGGATGATCAAATACATCAATAACCCTGGTAACGGCCACAGCTCTGCAATTATTAAACCAGATTCCCAGCCCTGGAGGGCTTTCTCAGAAACATCCCTACTTTATCAGAAAAATAAGAGAGAATTATTGAGCAACCATACACTAGTTTTGTACAGTTTGAAAGTCTTATTTTATGGATTTGGATGTGTAGATTTGCGCGCTACTATTGAAAAACGGGTCAGGTTTCTCCTCCTCTTCTCTACTGTTTCAAATTGACTCATATATATCGGGATAGGGACGCGGTGGCTGGGTGGCTAAGATGCTGAGCTTGTTGATCGAAAGGTCGGTAGTTCAGCAGTTTGAATCCCTAGTGCTGCATAATGGAGTGAGCTCCCGTTACTTGTCCCAGCTTCTGCCAATCCAGCAGTTCGAAAGCACGTAAAAAAAAAATGCAAGTAGAAAAATAGAGGGACCACCTTTGGTGGGAAGGTAACAGCATTCCGTGCGCCTTTGGCATTGAGTCATGCCAGCTACATGACCACGGAGGCGTCTTCGGACAGCGCTGGCTCTTCGGCTTTGAAACGGAGATGAGCACCCCCCCTAGAGTCGGGAACGACTAGCACATATGTGCGAGGGGAACCTTTACCTTTACGGTTGACTGAGCACCCAGCCATTTCATATCGTATCCATACAGTCTTCCCCAAAATCAGGCCAGAAGTTTAAAAATTACAATTAGAATGAGATCAACCCAAGGGGTATCATTTATTTATATCAGGGGTATGTTTGCGTGGTGACTGCAAACATCCAACACCTCCCTTGGTACCTTATTCTCTAATAAAGCTATTGCATAGGAAACTTGACTTGCTACAAAGATCAACACAAGCCTTTAGCATAATATTTATTTGCAGCAACACTTTTAAGATCATCCAGAATACAAAAAGAAAAAAAGAAAAAGCATCTTGAAAAATCTATTTCACATTCCGCTAATTCAGAGGTCAGCAATCTGCGGCTCTGGAGCCGCATGTGGCTCTTTCACCCCTCTGCTGTGGCTCCGTCACTCAAAATATGTGTCACAACCACCAATGTGCGATACCCACTGGCACGCGATTTATTGAGCTTTTCAACCCCCAGTAGGCCAACCATGGATAAATCCAAGAAAAGAAAAGTTTCAGAATATTTAATTCAACTACATATACTAGTTTTGTAGCCACTCAAGAAATAGTCAGGCACGGGAAGAGTTTTGTGGCTCCCGGTGTTTTCTTTTCTGTGGGAAACAGGTCCAAATGGCTCTTTGAGTGTTTAAGGTTGCGGACCCCTGCGCTAATTTAATTTTGGGATAAGGACATGGAAGCCCCTCCCCAAACTATCCCTGAACTTAATTTTTAATGAGATAGAAAAGGATTTTTTTTCTCCCCCAAAACTGCGACATTATGATTTGTCTTTATGATTGTTTATTGCCCAGAGTTGCATCTTTGAGAACTTGGTGATATCTTTATACGTTAACCTGAAAATAAACTTTGTGGAACAGAAACCGTCTTCTTTTCAGGAAGAAATCATAGGATGGCACTGAACATTAAACCCAAGGAAGCTAATAAAAATATAATCATTAACGGTTTTCAACATCATGAAAAAAAGGACAACCATCCACACATATGGCCACACCACATGTAACATCGTAGGCATGATACTTGATTAATCAGATATTGGGCTGGTTTGCTCTTTTATATTTATCTCTCTCCTTTTTTCCGCATATTTTTAAATAAGTTTTAGGGTTTTTAAAACTCACTGTTTAGAATCTCAGGCCAAAAAAAAAAGTAAGTTGCTTTTTAAAGATGTTTGCAAGAAATTTATGCGTGGGCTTTAACTTCCAACATTCTAATGATGAGAAACAGATAAGTCGCTCCTTGAGGGAAATGTGTGGTCTAAAAACATAAAATGTAAATAAATAAGCAAACACTGACACGAACAGTATTGGTCTAATAAGATTAATGGCTCAGTCCAGGTAGTAGAATAGAATAATAGAGTTGGAAGGGACCTTGGAGGTCTTCTAGTCCAACCCCCTATCTAGACAGGAAACCCTACACCACTTCAGACAAATGGTTATCCAACATCTTCTTAAAAACTTCCAGTGTTGGAGCATTCACAACTTCTGGAGGCACCGATAGCACCAGGATCTTCTACGCCACTAAAAACTCAGGCAGAAAGAAAAAAACTCCAAAGTGATTGTTTTGGCATCAAATGGAAGAAAAAGTGTTTTAGAGGGAAATGCCGAAGAAATTTCCAATCGAAGGCTAGAGGAAAGAACCTCATAAAGTAAGAAGTTTGAAAGTATAACCTTTGAAAAAGTAATCCCTAAATGCAATATACCGTACAGGCAAGCCAAACGTATAAATCAACTTTTGGACAAAAAACAGCGAAATTGTTAGAATACAGTTGACCTTTGTTGATAGCATTGCTAAAGCTGTTATTGGACATTACTGAGATATAGCACAACAAATTATCTCAAAAATATGCTATTTTAGAGGGAAGAATTTAATTTGGGAAACCAGAAATGCTCAGACTTTTATAAAAGGCTCATGAGCAGATTGCAGGTACAGATGGAAATCTGTTCCTATTTGTTGTTTTTTCATTGATGAGTCTGAACATTTCAATTACAAATGTTATTTTACCTGAACTCTATGCTTTAGCTTCCTCAATTACTATCTTTCATTGGAGCTAACTAAATAAAAAAAAATAGGATAAGTTCAAGGGGGAAAGAATGCATAATTACGATCATGATGCCCATATGGACTTTCACACATCTTCACCAAATAGGAATTTCCCTTAAACTATGTTGAAATTCTTAACCTTTACATATATTGTACATCCATATATTTTCCTCCACCTTGATTTCTGAAACAATGTTCAAAAGGAGTCTTTTTTAATAATAATAATAATAATAATAATAATAATAATAATAATAATAATAATAATATAATAATAACCTGTATTAACCATTAGCACCAATCAATGCTATTTGTGATGCATTTTTGAATGTTCAGTTGACTGAGTTTCATGTTTAATGAATAAAGATAATAATAATAACAACAACAACAACAACAACAACAACAACAACAACAACAACTTGGAACTGGTTAAGATCAGGAGTATGAAAAAAGAAACAGAAAGCTGTATTTTGGCAGCTCAAGAACAAGCCTTTGCCACAAACTGCATGAAGACAAAAATTCAACGTTACCACCAACAGCAAATGCCGCCTCTGAAATGAGAAAGATGAGACAGTCGACCACCTGATCAGTGGGTGCAGCAAAAATTCACAAACAGACTACCTACAACGCCATGACCGCGTTGCTAAGATCATTCACTGGAAATTGTGCCATAAGCTTGGATTTGAGTACAGCAAAAACCACTGGGAACATCAGGTTGAGAAAGTTTTAGAGAATGAGAAACTCAAGATCTTGTGGGACTTTAGGATTCAGACTGACAGGCACTTGGTCCACAACACACCTGACATAACAATAGTTGAAAAGAAAAAAGTATGGTTCATTGACATTGCAATACCTGGTGATGCACGGATTGAAGATAAGCAGTAAGAAAAAATCACAAAGTACCGGGACTTGCAAATTGAAGTTGAGCGACTGTGGAAAAAGAAATCGTGTGTTGTCCCAATTGTAATTGGAGCCCTTGGGGCAATACCCAAAGGGCTACCCCGCTATTTAGAAATTCTAAATTTACCGGACTTGAACATTTTGACTCTACAAAAAACCACCTTACTCGGAACAGCTTACATCCTCCGACGATACCTTAACAGTTCCTAGGTCCTTGGTTAGGACTCAAGCTGCTGAGCTATTAACCAGCCTCAAAGGCTGTGAATCTCACTAAAGATTAATCAGTAATAATCCACCAGCTCCAAATTATAAAGAATTTTTTTTTTAAGTGAAGCATTATGGCAGTAAGACAGAAAAGGAGAAACTGCCTCATCAAACATACTGTTATTTACAACCTGCTTCTTCCTTTCGATGTTCTCACATTTCAAGGCATTAAACCGTTCTGGCTTTATAGCTGTGGCAGATCTCATTTCTCAAATACTAAAATGTTTAGGACTTCCCATTAGACTGATATGGAGGACTTAACTTCTCTAGCACAAGACGCCGCTGGGAATCTCTTTCCTGCCTCCGTTGAGTAGTGAGAGGAAGATGTGTGTCCTTTGAAAGTCAAAGCCTAGCCAGGGGTAAATGGAGTGGCTGGATCTACTTTTTCTGCTGTAAAAGAACAATGGAGGAAGAAGCCTATGAGCGGAGCATAAGAGGTGGGAGAGAGGCAGCATAGTGTCATCCATCAAAGGCAGCAATAGCAATAGCAATAGCCCTTAGACTTATATACTGCTTCACAATGCTTTACAGCCCTCTGTAAGCAGTTTACAGAGTCAGCACATTGCCCCTAACAATTTGGGTCCTCATTTTACCCACCTCAGAAGGATGGAAGGCTGAGTCAATGTTGAGCCGATCAGGATCAAACTGCTGGTAGTGGGCAGAGTTATCCTGCAATATTGCATTCTAACCACTGTGCCACCAGGGCTCCTAATAGCAATAGCACTTAGACTTATATACTGCTTCACAGTGATTTACAGCCCTCTCTAAGCAGTTTACAAAGCTAGCACATTGCCCCCAACAATTTGGGTCCTTATTTTACCCATCTCGGAAAGTCGGAAGGCTGAGTAACCTTGAGCCTGGTGAGATTCGAACTGCCAAATTGCAGGCAGCCGACAGTCAGAAGAAGTAGCCTGCAGTACTGCACTCTAACCACTGTGCCACCACGGCTCAATGTGCTCACAAATATCTTTCATGGGACTACTGGACTCCTGCTTTCAGAAAGGGCTGTAGGACCACTTGCTGTGACCAATTCACCATGGCCAACTTGCCATGGCCAACTCATCTTGGGACAACTCACCGGCAAGACAATTCGACAAATAAAAAAGTTGACATAATTTCAACAGAACCATGGCCAATAATAATAATAATAATAAAATAAAGGCCAATCCAGAAACACAAGAGTTACAATAACAACATTTCCTAACAAAAACATGGTCACCAGTAATAAAAGTAAGTGGATGAAACGATTAATGCAGTGTTGAATTGTCCTGTGGCAAATTGTCCCACTGCGAGTTGGCTGCGGTGAGTTGTCCAGGGGAAGGATACTGTAAAATCTCCATTCCCTCCCCAATCCAGGGGAAAGATACTGCAAAATCCCCATCATCTGGGACTCAGGAGGCAGAGAATAATAGATGGGGCTGGGGCCAGTCAGAATTTTTACTACCGGTTCTCCGAACTACTCAAAATTTCCGCTACCGGTTCTCCAGAACTGGTCAGAACCTGCTGAAACCCACCTCTGCATTGAATGCTTCTGTCTAGGTATTTTGCCATCTGGATTGTTGATATCAACCCTCTTTTCTAGCACTTTCCCGGCTTCCCGCAGTCTCTCATAAAGAGGCACAAGGAACTGACTTGTGGTGGTTTTTGCTCAGCTGTGTGGCCATATGCCCATAGAAAAGAAAGCATCAAATATTCTGGGTAGCGCCAGCGAGGTTTATCATTGCTTTCTCTCGGGCTTGGTGGCAGGTCAGGGAAATTATAATTGCTAATATTTACCTTCTAATACATTGTGTGGTTGTGATGACACATTCCAGTAACTTTTAACTGGCAGCTGTGGCCAAAGGCTCTATTAACTACCATATTAACTACAGTGTAAAGCTGTTTCCCTCTCCCCCCCACTTTTTTTTTTTTATATATAATGCACTGCACAGATTTTGTTTACATTTCCATGTGTTATATTTCTCCTTTAAGGGAAATTGGGGGATTTTTGTTGTTGTTGTTGTTGTTGTTGTTGTCCAAAAATAAATAACTCCAGGGCTCCAGTCATTGACAACACAAGCTGTGTTGCACTATGAATCGGAAAACTCCTCTGTAGATATTTCACAAAGGAAGAATGCTGAATAGACTTTGCATACAGGGAAGCTGTTGAATTCCATGGCTTGCTGCACCTGTCAAAAAGATGGACAAGAGCAAAGGACCAAAGATACAAGTCGCAATGGCACACCAGCCTAGCTCTACTCGTCAATAGTGTAGTGGTGTGGTTGATTAACGTGGGCCAACAATGAGCTGAGGTGGGGGGAAAAAAAAGTCTTGCAGAAATTCATTCAGACAGATTACAGATTAACAGAGTTGGAAGGGACCTTGAAGGTCTTCTAGTCCAACTCCCTGCCCAAGCAGGAGACCCTACACACGTGATGGCGAACCTATGGCACGCGTGCCACAGGTAGCACACGGAGCCATATCTGTGGGCATGCAAGCATTGCCCTAGCTCAACTCCAGCACATTTTCGGGCCTTCCGGGCCCACCGGAAGTCGGGAAACGGGCTGTTTCCGGCCTCCGGGGGGTGGGGAAGGCTGTTTTCACCCTCCCCAGGCTCCTAGAAAGCCTCTGGAGCCTGGGGAGGGCGAAAAACAGGCCTACCGGGCCCACCGGGCCATCACATGCCAAAAGTGGGGGGAGTGCAGGGGGATCATGTGTGCCTGTGCAGGAGGTGGGGCGCATTGAATTATGGGTGTGGGCACACGCGCGCACGCCCCTGCTCTCCCCCCACTTTTGGCACGCAACGGCAAAAGGGTTAACCATCACTGCCCTACACCATTTCTGACAGATGGCAGTCCGGTTTCTTCTTGAAAGCTTCCAGTGATGAAGCTCCCACAACTTCTGAAGGCAACGTCTGTTCCGTTATCAATGAATTCAAGGGACTTATTCTCAACTAAGTGCACCATAGCACCTAAGAAACCTTCTCACAAATATTCAATATTTTTTTTTAAAAAAAAAAAGTTAATTTCTCAGATGAACGCATTCTCATGCACCCAATAGCTAACTTCGATTCTCTAGCTCAAGCCTGTCAAGATGATGTCACCCATATTGTTGGACTATAATTCTTAGTATAAAGATCAAGGTTTCCCCTGTCGAGTGATGTCCAGTTCTAGGGGGCAGGGCTCATCTCTGTTTCTTAGCCAAGGGAGCTAGCATTGCCTGAAGTGATGTGGCCAGCATGGCTATATACAGGGGTGGGCTTCAAAAAATTTAGCAGGGGGTTCTCTGCCCGGTTGCTGGGTGGGCGTGGCCATGGTGGGTGTGGCCTAGTCGGCCTCCTGCACCATGGCAGGCGGGGCATTTTGCCCTCCCCGGACTCCGGAGGCTTTCTTTGAGCCTCCGGGAGGGCGAAAACAGAGGCCAGTTTCCGGCCTTCCCGAATTTCTGGTAGGCCTGTTTTTTGCCCTCATCAAGCCTCCGCACGCGTCCTGCACTTACCTGCATCCAAAATGGGCCACGTGGGGACTCTTGGGAGAAGGGGAGGGGGGTGGGCAGGGCAGGGCCAGCTAGGAGTGGGATTTGGGGGTTCTCTGAACTGCATAGAATCTTAGCCAGAGGTTCTCCCGAATCCCTGCGAACCCCCAGCAGCCCACCCCTGGCTATATGTCAAAGGCACCCAAAATGCCATTATCTTGTTAAGCATTTGGCCAGTTGAGGAAGGATATCTGAACAGAAACAAAAAGCCTACACAGAGCCCAATTCCAAACTCCAGAGGGAAAAAAAAGAAAGAAATTTACTTTATTTTCTCTTGGGGGGAAAATGAAAGCACTGTTTCCTTTCTAGTTTACTAGAAAAGACAGGGAAGGGAGAGAGAGCAAGAAAAAAGGAAGAAAAAACTTGCTTGCTCTTTTTTTCCCTGCTAACCATTAAAAAAGTGCTTTTTAATGTCTCTTATGACAACTCGATCAGCAGACACAACATAATTATGGCAAATTGCTTTGTCTTTTAATTGTTCCTGCAAGGCAATGAAGCAATTGTTTTGTTGACTATTCAAGAGTGGATTGTTAATGACTCTAATCCTGTGATAAACTGACGATCATAATCAAAGTAATTGTGTGCCTCAATTGAAGAAAGTTAGAGGAGAAACAGGTGAAAGAAACTCAGTTATTCCGACTGTAATGGTCTTCTGCATTCTCCCTTGGTTGCATTTTATTAAATTGGGGACAGTTATTTAATTTAAGAGAAGAGGGGCAGCTTGAGGCCTCCCCAAGTCCTCTTTTGAACCTTTGGGAACCTATCTCTTACCGTGATTGTAAATTAATGGCATATTTTCCTTTCATTCTGGAACTCAAAACGTAAGAAAAGAATAGCCTTAATAGAAGTCTGGATTTTTTTTCAAAAAACAATAATAAAGTCTCACAAATCCCTCTCTAAAAGGGTCTAAGGCCACTCCTAAATATAAAGTATTCCCAGCGACTTCTTTACCCTCAGCCATGAGAGCTGTGGTCGTTTTGGAGCCTCAGCAGTGGTGAAATCCTCCGCAGTTTGCCACTGATTCACTGCCCACACATGTGCGGTGGGTGCCAAATGCACACTGCGTGCATGCATGCACAGTGCGCGCCAAATGCATGCTTTGCACAGAAAAAGGATGCTTAGCAAGGTAAGTAGAACAGTGAGAGGGGACAGCTGTGCCACGCTATTTAGATTCACTAGAAAGCAGAATTTCCTGCTTTCTAGTGAATATAAATTGCGCAGCACAGCTGATCATCGGAAATACCAGTTGGGACCAACCAGTAACTTTTTTTTAACTACCGGTTCCAACGAACCGGTAGGATTTCACCACTGGGCCTCGGTCACTCCAAAGTTGCCCATCTTGGAGCAACATAGGGATTTTGAAAGTCCCTTAATAAATAACTGATGAGATTTCAAACACAGTATGCTGGTCAAAAACCAAGAGAGATACCTACTGAATCAATTGAGAGGCGGTGTTGTGACCGAGGCCCAAGTAGTGATTACCAAACACAATTCAGTCCTCAACAAACTTATTTTATTAAAACAGCTGAGAATGAATTCATTCTCAGCTTAGTTCAAAACAAATTCTTCATAACCAGTCCTACGGCCTTATTACCCGTAGAACTGCCCCCGGAAATACGTAAGATCTCCGACCTCCGGGTGTTTCGCTGCGCTCTGAAGACCCTGTTGTTCCGCCAGGCCGGGCTATTAACATAACGTTTTAAATTGGGGTATTTTAAATTTCTGGGATTTTAAATTGGAGCCTAATTATTTAATGATTTTAAATTTTAATTGTTGTTTTGTTTCTGTGTTTTTAAATAGGCTGTACACCGCCTTGAGTCCTTCGGGAGAAGGGCGGTATAGAAATAAAATTATTATTATTATTATTATTATTATTATTATTATTATTATTATTATTATTATTATTATTATTATTATTACCAACCTTTGATGTTTTTGTCAACCTGCCAAAGGCTTTTCTTGGCAAAAATCCTACAAAGTTCAAGAGATGCTGACAAGAAGCATTGGAATCAACGTTGCTTTTCTACAAAGAACCCAAGAGCTCATTGCTGGTCTTGTAAGCCTTATGGGAGTGGCCAATCATCTTCTGGCCTTACTCCCGAGTCATCCTTTTTGCTTCAGCTGCTCTTGCCTTCTGGCAGCTCTTCACATTTATGCACTAGGAACAGGCTCCTCCTGTTCCTCTGCCTCTCTGCTATCCGCCACTGGAGGCTCCGGAGTCCGTGCATCACTCCCAGATGTCCCTGGCCCATCTCTGCCTCCGACACAGAGCCCTCATCCGAGCCTTCCCCAGACTCCAGGACTGGCCCATTGTCTTCCCCAGACTCCTCACTGTCCGACTCCGCTGCCAGGTCCGCAGGCTGCTGGCGGACCACAACAGGCGGTACATCATCCATCTTTGTGTAGTAATGAATGTTGTTTAGGAGGGGATAAAAATGAAATAATGAAAGGCACGAGACGAGGAAAATAAAATGAAATGGGAAATCTTATCCCCCACCATCACTGTTCATTACACTTCTCCATATCTGGCCTTGTAAACCATGCTTATTTCCACCAAATCCATGCATAATTGTGCAAATTCCGATTGGTTCTTTATACTTCTTACATCTCTTTTCTGGACATCCGCTTGGCTCTTCTTTCCCTCTCTTTTAACCCCTGCAACCTTCATGTATTTGTTAAATGATTTGGTCCTCATTTATTCTCTCTATATGACCAAATCAGTAGTGGGTTTCAATTTTGGCCGCTACCAGTTTGCTTGTGGGTGCACGCTTGCACACACGTGCGATGCTTCTGCACATGCACAGAGACGTCCAGGGTGAACCAGTAGCTACCCACCACTGGACCAAATGTCCACACTATACTTCTTTTGCACTGGTTACCGGCTTTTAAATTTAATCCACCAACATTCAGCATCTTATCTCTTCTTGTTCAACCATGCACATTGCTTCTTTTTTTAAAAAAAAATTATTAAACATTTTTTAAAAACAAAAAGAAAGCTTTAACACTTTCGCATCAGTCAAGAATTTCATACTTATACATTTATTCGCACATTTCTTAAGTAACCCATTCTTACCGCATCCCACTTATTTCTATCTTACTCCTAATATACCCAAGTCTCAGTTCCATCTAAGTAAATCAGCAAAAGTCACACTCTGACACATAACCACTTTTAACTTACATGGATAAATATTCATTGCTCACACCTGCTACCCATTATCTTTCCTCCAATGGTCCCATGTTTTAAAATATATTCAACACAATTTTCTCAGAGGCCCATGAAACGTAAAAAAAAAAAAAATTCACTCATAAGGGTGAAGGGTGTAGGAGTCGCATCCAATTCTGATTCATATGATGCATCTCCACATTACATTAAGAGCATTGACAGATACATACCTTTTCCTAATAAGCTATAAACAAACATTCAGTATTATCTCCAAAGAGTGATATCCCAAAAAGGTGTGTGTTCTTCCTACAAATCAGTGGTGGGTTCCTCCCGGTTCCATCCGGTTCCACCAAGCCGGTAGCGGTGACGATATGACATCACCAAACCGGTTCTTTTTGTTCGGGACCTGCCCGCCACCGTGTTATTCTTACCTTTTATTTGGTCCCGCCCCCAATCTATTTGCTGCCTCCCGAGCCCCAGCTGATCGGCTAGAAGGAAAAAAAAACTGTTTAAACTCTAGCTGCGGGGCTTCAAAGGGCCGCCCTACAGCTGATCAGTGTTAAAAGGCAGTGTGGTGGTAGACCGGTGCCTCCAAAAACAAATGGGTAGACCGGTGCCTGGTAGACCAGTGCCTCCAAAAACAAATGAGTAGACTGGTTTCTCCAAAAATAAATGAGTAGACCAGTGCCTGGTAGACCAGTGCCTCCAAAAACAAACGAGTAGACTGGTGCCTCCAAAAACAAATGAGTAGACCAGTGCCTCCAAAAACAAAAGGGTAGATCGGTACAGCTCTGCAAGCAGTTAAAAGCTTGGTAGACCAGTACCTCTGCTAAATCCTAAAGAATTGTCACATGACCATCAAACCACGCCCACAAAATAAGCCACGCCCACAGAACTGGTAGTAAAAAAATTTAGAACCCACCCCTGCTACTAATGCCAATCTCTACAATCTTTGTCAATGGAACACTTTCAAGTCAGTCAGATAGTGAGCAGATAATAGCTAGAGTACAAAAGGTTTGAGGGTTGGTTGGTTACTTTTTCAGATAGAAGAATGTGATATTGGAACTTTACACAATTACAGGCAATGAGATCAGTGAAGGAAAAAGCAATACCTGCATTTAGATAAATGGAACGTATTTCATACTAGTAGTAGACCCCAATGAAATTCATCTTGAAAGCTCCAGGCACTAGCAGAGACAATAAAAGCAGCATTTACAATTACTTCCAAGAGTTTGTCAAGGACAGATGAGTGGAGAAAAATAAATATCTTATTTTTCAGAAGGTTAAGAAGGGGTTTAGTGAATAACTGCATCAGCTAAAGTTTTCTTGCAATGCCCAATCAAATTCAAGCATGTTTAGATACCCTAAAGAGACAGGAATATATATATATCTATATATATACAGAACTTTAGGAATAAGACAGCCATCTTATACTGAAGTTTCCCAACCAAAAGGCCAAGGCACCAGGGATTCTTTTCAGGGGAAAATCAAACTAATTCCAAAAATTCAGCCAAGTGAAAATCAACATTGTGAGAAGCATCTGAAGACATGGAGAATACACATAAGAATTTCAGGAAAGATTAAAGAAAGAAGCATTGCCCTCTGCTCTTTTGTACCCATTGGAAGAAATTCAGTTGACCTGACTCATACATCAAGTCAAACTCAACTAACTTGACGCGTCTCTCCCAGCTTTGGGGAAAATAACAACAATTATTTTCAATTATTCATAGCAGGAACATGATGAAGTTTTACTAATATTAGACTTGCTGAGGGTAAATTGACATTGCAAGCCAGACAATGTTAAAACAAAACAAACAAACAAAAACTATGAAAGAGAAATCAAAATCAGAATAGGCAACGCTGTGTCCTCCAGATGGCTATGATAACAGAGAATGACGGGAACTGATATCCATAGACAACTGGACAATATCAGATATTTTACATATAAACAATAGTTAATACAATATCTGTTGTGGTCCGCCAGCAGCCTGCGGAGCTGGCAGCAGAGTCGGACAGTGAGGAGGCTGAGGAA
Source organism: Pantherophis guttatus (assembly GCF_059756535.1). Lineage (NCBI taxonomy): Eukaryota > Metazoa > Chordata > Lepidosauria > Squamata > Colubridae > Pantherophis > Pantherophis guttatus. The sequence continues at coordinate 15,549,738 of NC_142074.1, read as the reverse complement.
GAACATGGGCCAGTCCTAAAGGCTGGGGAAGGCCCGGATGAGGGCTCTGCGTTGGAGGCAGAGATGGGGCCAGGGCCATCTGGGAGTGATGTAAGGACTCCGGAGGCTCCAGAGGCTGACAGTAGAGAGGCAGAGGAACAGGAGGAGCCTGTTCCTAGTGCACGCATACGAAGAGCTGCCATTACCAATTCGCCCAAACAAACAAAGCAAAGCCAGTGGGAAAACCAGATTCACTTAACAACCATATTGCTCATTTAACAACTGCGGTGATTCCCTGCCAGAAAAGTCGCAAAATGGGACCAAACTCACTTAGCAAATTTCTCACTTAGCAACATACATTTTGGGATCAGTTGTGGTCGTAGCAGGAAACTAGCCTGTTTCCCTGAAAATAAGACATCCCCTGATAATAAGCCCAATCGGGCTTTTGATGGGCTAAAATAAGCCCCTGAAAATAAACCCTCCCTGAAAAGAAGCCCTCCCCGAAAAATATTTAAACACATACGCAGCCAGTCCCTGCTATTCTCTCTGGTTTGGGTTAGGGAGACAGAGCTGAAAATCAGGTAAGACGGCAAGAGGAGCCCCATCTTGCTTCATGCACCCCAAAATAATAAGACCTCCCCGAAAATAAGGCCAAGCCAAGGGTGAAATCCAAAAATGTTCTCTACCGGTTCAGTAGGCGTGGCTTGGTGGGTGTGGCAGGGGAAGGATATTGCAAAATCTCCATTCCCACCCCACTCCAGGGGAAGGATACTGCAAAATCTCCATTCCCTCCCTTCCTGGAGGAAGGATATTGCAAAATCTCCATTCCCACCCCACTCTGGTGCCAGCCAGATGTGGTATTTGCCAGTTCTCCGAACTACTCAAAATTTCCGCTACCGGTTCTCCAGAACCTGTTAGAACCTGTTGGATTTCACCCCTGGGCCAAGCACTTATTTCTGAGTTCAAAAAAATATATAAGACAGGGTCTTATTTTCGGGAAAACACGGTACCTGTATACCACAAATGCTAACATTCGATTTCCTGCTTCCTAAGGAGGTCTGCTCCACGAATCAATTCCATCCAGTAATTTCCCTTCACCATTTGAAGGATGGCAGGGAGCACAGAATGTCTGTGTATCTCCGTTCTATAGGCAATATGATGGAAGAGTGACAACATTTGCCACATAGGGATAAAATAAATTACAAGATTGATAAATGGAAGACAGGGCTTAGAATCAGTACAGTGAGAATCAATAGGAATAAGGGGGGGAAGTAGTGAAAGAATAGATGTGTGGAGCATTTGAGATCACATGTACTTCCCTCTCAATGTTTCCCAGTGGAAAAAAAATGGGACACACTCTGAAACCTCTTCTCTGTATGTTGCACATTAAATTGGCTGCAAAGGGGTGTTTTTTGTCCCTACCCCAAGAATAATGTTCTAACAGAATGCTTAATCTTACAATGCATCAACTGAAGAAGAGGTGCAACTCTAAGCACATTTGGTAATAGTTACTTTTCGGTGAGACGATTGCCCAGGAGGTGGTGAAGTAGCTGAAACGAACTGAAGTCTTTTGGAAAGGCAGAGTTGGGGAAATTCTGAGCAAGCAATAGGTAGTCATGAAAAATGAAGCAGTAACTGACATTTTTGTTGTTGGCTGCTAATGGTCCCTTACAAGCTGGGCTTGTATTGTCAATTCTTGAAACGACTCTAAATGAAACCTTAAATATCGTGGGCTGCCCCCTGATACCACTAGAAGAGATCGCTAGGGCTCGTTGCCTTAGAAGAGTGAGGAAAATTCTCAGGGATGATTCTCACCCTGGTCACCACTTCTTTACCCTCCTACCAGAGGTGGGTTTCGGCAGGTTCTGACCAGTTCTGGAGAACCGGTAGCGGAAATTTTGAGTAGTTTGGAGAACCGGTAGTAAACATTCTGACTGGCCCCACCCCCATCTATTCTCTGCCTCCCGAGTCCCAGATAATCGGGAGGAAATGGAGATTTTGCAGTATCCTTCCCCTGCCATGTCACCAAGCCACACCACGCCCACCAAGCCACGGCCACAGAACTGATAGTAAAAAAAAATTGGATTTCACCACTGCTTGGGATGGTGTGTGTGTGTGTGTGTGTGTTTCCAGTGCCAGCTTCTTTCATAACCTGTATTGCCAGCACCACTAAGGTTTTGGGAGACCCCCCCACCCCAAAAAAAGGAAGTAGAATTTCCTGACTGTGAGAGCTCTTAAATGGAACAGCCTGCCTTCTTAGGGTCATGGGTGCCCCATCACTGGTGATTTTCATGAAAAGTTGGTCAGTCTGGGAGGATCTTGAGGATTGGACCAAAGACTTCTAAAGAACCTTCCAACTCCTATGATTCTAAGTGCTCGGAGGTGTTCCTGGGGCTCCAGGTTTAAATTCATCCTTATTGATGGAAGTATCAGCATCCCAGCACTGTCATATATAAGGAGAGGAGAAGCTTGAACTTTTGCCTACTTAATTCCTTTGAAGATTCTGTCTCCTCGGAGATGGGAGGGGGAGACATTCCTGTGATCTGACGGAGAAGGGATGAGGAAAGTGGCTTGGAAGATAGCCAATGAGACGCAGAGAATTGGGGTTCGGAAAGGGAGGGATTGTGGGACAAAGGTCAGTACTGACCGCGAAAGAGCCAGGGACAGATCACTATGCTCAATAAAGAGAAAATTTCCTCAAAGATCGGCAGTTTGGAAATTCATTTATTTTGAGATAGCATCGAAACCTGACAGGAAGTTCATGGCGTTTATAAGGGAATAACCTTGGGAAATATGGAGGAAAGAGATGCTGCCCAGGGAATGATCAGATAAGACAGTGTTGTGGCCTGCCAGTGGCCAGCAGAGCTGGCAGCAGATTTGGACAGTGAGGAGGTTGGGGAGGAACATGGGCCTGTCCTGGAGTCTGGGGAAGGCTCTGACGATGGCTCTGCGTCAGAGGCAGAGGGGGGGCCAGGGCCGCATGCCAGTTATCAGCTGCCTTTGGAGTCAGACCAGTGGTGGGTTGCTCCTGGCTCGCACTGGTTCTATAGAACCGGTAGTAAAACCAGAGGGAGGTTCCGCCCACTGACCCCAACATCATCAAAATACTTCTGCTCATGCGCAGAAGAGCGCGCACATTCAAACTGGTAGTAAAGGTAAGTAGAACCCAACCCTGAGGCAGACGAACAGCTGGAGCCTGTTCCCAGTGAGCGCATGCGCAGAATTGCCAGACGAAGGAAACAGCTAAAGAACAAGGGTTGACTTGGGAGTAAGGCTACAGGTGAAAAATGAAGGGCCTCACCCAGAGGGAATAAAAGAGGAGCGAAAGGGGAGTGGAGTTTGCAGGAGACAATTAGTTCATTCCTGCATTCTTACCAAGTATTGTGAGCGTCTGAAAGATATTGGCCTGGCCACTCTCCAAGCCTGATAAAGGTTGGTCATTGTGAACCATCTTGAAAGACTGTGGGAGAGGAAAGACTTTGTTGGAGAGGAATTCACTGTAAACTAAATAAAAGGGGTTTATCGGGACAAGGACTCGGCTTCGTGCTGCTGAGAAAGCCTAGGTAAGAACAGTTGAGGCATAGCCCATAGAAATGAATCTCCCTAGCTTCTCTGGCTGTAAAAGAGGCAATGAGAGCACTTGCAAGATTAATATCAGCCTTCCCAGATAGACCAGACAGGAAACATGAACTAATTCTACTTTATTGTAAGGCTACATTAACAGAATCTTGCAAGTCGGAAAGTAGAAATCTCCCGTCATTTCCTTTACAGCTGGAGAACCAGGGTGGGTTCTACTTACCTTTACTACTAGTTTACAACAGGAATGAATGAAGCAAGTGCATGCACCTTGCTTCTGCACATGCACAGATCGCCGATGCTGACATCTGGGGCAGTGGGCGGGGCCTCCCGCCGGTTTTACTACCGGTTCTTGTGAACCGGTCCAAACCGGTGGCAACCCACCACTGCTGAGAACCTAGGAGGGGGTTCCTGCTAAGCCTCTCCCACCGACCCATTTTTCAGCTGCAGGCTATGACCTCATTTATCTAATAAGTAGTATCCACATACTGTTGCATCAGATGAATTTAGGCACTATTTATATGCCCAGCTATCCTTACACTGAATGAAATGAATTGCTAAATAAACGAATACAGGAAGGTACATGTCCATGCATGAACCTCTTCAACATGACCAATTAAGTCTAGCTTCCAAAGCCAAGTAAGTGGTGTGGACAGCAAGAGACGTTCCTCTGTAAGCAAACTGTATTTCTGCAATGCTGATATTTCTTTCCTGCCAGGCTGGATACCCCATAATACCTGAAAGCCCTCAAGCGTGAGCAAATAGTTTAACGACCAAAGAGGTTTGCGATGATGAATGTTTAGGATACAGCCAGAATGGTACCGCAGCCTCTTCAGATCTGAATAGCTCAGTCAAACCTCTCTAAGTGGAACAAGAATATGAATGCTGGAGGAAAGCAGTGGCTGGAAGACAGCCAAGATACAGCCCACGGCATGGGAATAGTAAAAGTTGGTCAGAAACACTGTGGAGTTTCCTGAGCAACTGCCAAAAGCCAAAACTTAACTCTCTGCCAAACTAATATTCCAAGGTATGTTTTATTACCTTGTAATGGATTGAAACAAATGGCTGGCAGGGAAGGAGAGAGCATTTAAGGTTTTCATTGAAAACCACTGGAAGATTTTCCTAGCTTTGTCCTTTACTTCTGATTCCCCTATTTAGAGGGACGGAGATGGAGATGATGGGGATGGAATTGACAGATGGAGACAAGGCCTTAAGACAGATGGCCCCTTACTACTTCTGCTGCTACCCGTGTTTCCCCAAAAATAAGACCCTGTCTTATATTTTCCTTTTTGAACTCCAAAATAAGCGCTTGGCCTTATTTTCGGGGAGGACTTATTATTTTGGGGCGCGTGGAGCAAGATGGGGCTCCTCTTGCCATCTTATCTGATTTCCAGCTCTGTGTTTAAATATTTTCAGAGAGGGCTTATTTTCAGGGGAGGCTTATTTTAGTACATGCGCTCAAAAGCCCGATTGGGCTTATTATCAGGGGATGTCTTATTTTCAGGAAAATAGGAGATAGGTTTAGAGTCAAATTTCCCAGCCTGGGCCATCCAAACAAGGACTTCAACTCTTATATCTCCTAGGTTATATTGGAGGGTCCTAGGAGCCGTGCTGGCACAGTGGTTAGAATGCAGTATCGCAGGGTAACTCTGCCCAAAACCAGCGGTTCGATCCTCACCAGTTGACTCAGTTTTCCATCCTTCCGAGGTGGGTAAAATGAGGACCCAGATTGTTGGGGGCAATAGGCTGACTCCATAAACCTCTTAGAGAAGGCTGTAAAACACTGTGAAGCAGTATATAAGTCTAAGTGCTATGGCTATAGTTGCAAAAGGGGCCTTGCTTCTGCCAGGGGACATAAAGTGGACCCCTTAGCAAGGAATTGAGCTGCGAGCAGAGGCAGAAAAGTTACACTCAAAATTCAGCCAGTAACAGCAATAGCACTTAGACTTATATACTGCTTCACAATGGTTTACAGCCCTCTCTAAGCGGTTTACAGAGTCAGCATAAGGCCCCCAACAATCTGGGTCCTCATTTTACCAACCTCGGAAGGATGGAAATTTGAGTCAACCTTGAGTCCATCAGGATCAAACTTCTGGCAGTTGGCAGAATCAGCCTGTAATATTGCATTCTAACCACTGTACCACCACAGATGGGTGGAGAGGATGGATGGATGGATGGATGGATGGAAGGAAGGAAGGAAGGAAGGAAGGAAGGAAGGAAGGAAGGGAATGAGAAGGAAGGAAGGAAGGAAGGAAGGAAGGAAGGAAGGAAGGAAGGAAGGAAGGAAGGAAGGAAGGAAGGAAGGGCAGTAGCTATACCACTTAGATTTATATACCACTTCACAGTGTTTTACAGCCCTCTCTAAGTGGTTTACAGAGTCAGCACATTGCCCCCAACAATCTGGGTCCTCATTTTATCAACCTCAAAAGGATGGAAGGCTGAGTCAACCTTGAGCTGGGATGGATGGATGGGGAGAGGAGGGGAGGGGGAGGACGGGGGTAAGGAAGGAAGGAAAACAGCCAGTCATTTAGACTTATATACCACTTCACAGTGCTTTACAGCTCTCTCTAAGCAGTTTACAGAGTCAGCCTATTGCCCCCAACAATCTGCGTCCTCATTTTACAGACCTCAGAAGGATGGAAGGCTGAGTCAATTTTGAGTCTGGTGAGATTCAAACTGCCAAATTGCAGGCAGCCGGCAGTCAGCAGAAGTAGCCTGCAGTACTGCACTCTAGCCACTGCGCCACCGCAGCTTTTTAAAGATACATAATATGTTTATTAAGAACAGCACCTGCTGAGTGGGCAAGTTATGCATCATGGCACCCCACCAATTTATGTTCCTCCTTTGGGGTTTAGGAGCTCAACTCAACATAGAGTTCCTTCTTCCCAATTATCCCAACACAACAACCCTATGAAGGTGGGTTGAGAATGTGGCTGGACCAAAGTCACCCACAGGTTTTGAGGCCGAGGGTGGGCTTGAACTGGGTTTCTCCACTGCCAGTCCAATCCCTTAACCAGTACACCCGGTTCTGGTTCTCACAGAAATGGCACGAATTACATAGTTTACAAGGGGACATGGTGGCTCAGTGGCTAAGATACTGAGCTTGACGATCAAAAGGTCGGCAGTTCAGCGGTTCAAATCCCTAGTGCCACATAACGGGGTGAGTTCCCGTTCCTTGTCCCAGCTTCTGCCAACCTAGCAGTTCGAAAGCACATAAAAAAATGCAAGTAGAAAAATAGGGACCACCTTTGGTGGGAAGGGAACAGCGTTCCGTGAGCCTTTGGCGTTGAGTCATGCCGGCCACATGACCACGGAGACGTCTTCGGACAGCGCTGGCTCTTCGGCTTTGAAATGGAGATGAGCACCGCCCCCTAAAGTCGGGAAAGACTAGCACATATGTGCGAGGGGAACCTTTACATAGTTTATATAACATCAGGACATGCTTGGCATAACTGTGAGCAGGTGGACAGGGTTTCTTTCCCCAGCTGTGTCTTCTCCTGTAGTGGCCTGCTGCAAACGATAGCAATGCAGGAGGAAAACATAACTAAGTCTCCATCATTGAAACAGGGTAGGCTAATCTCATTGATCCAGATCTGACTGGTTCCCTTGCCATCGCACACCCTTTGGCTACCATCATGTTTGTTTTGCTAGCTGCTAGCTTTATTATTCAGAATAAGCATTCCGTGCGTAATTTATTTGTCTTAACAAGCAGCAGAAACAGTAGTAGCAGCATAATGATGGGGAATTGTAACAACATGTTGGTACATTGTGTGTTTCCTGTTAAGAAAGCTCCATTCTATTCTTCCTTTTTTTTTTTTTCTCCTCAAGAGTCAATTAGCATTCGGTGCCCACTGAGTTGGCGCAACCCTTTAAGACTTTACCTAAGAAAGGGAAGTAGGTGGCACGTGGTTTCCTATTTTCCCTGAAAGCATTTGGGATATAATTGCTGCCGCTAGGATTGGAAGCCAGTGGATATTGTGATTCGACTTATTTAATTGTCTGTGTCAATTAGCTGCTAACATTTTATTGCTCATGTGTAAACCACAGGTAATTGTATTTGGAATGCAATAGCTTCGGAAGGGAGGGAGGGAGGGAGGAAGTTTGTGCGCCCTAGAATTCTCAAGTATTTTGACAGCTGCCTATCATGCATGTTGTCATGAATGAAGACAAAAATATGTGTCGCACAGGATAATTGCAGGATCCAATCTGAGTCGGTCACTGGAATGAGATATTTATTCTTACAAGTTTTCAACTTGTGTTGGAGCCCGTCTTCAGGGAATTTCTCTCTGTGCACACTGAATTGTCCCATGTGTAGTATTTATATGGTGCTTGGTTGTGCGTGGCTTTTAGTTGTTAATTGGGGTGTTGATGCCTGGTTATTAAGTCATTCATTGTTGTTTCCTTGTGCTGCCAAATCCTCAGTTCCTGAGTTCCTAGTAAGCTGGTGGTAAATCAGCACACCTATTGAATGACCAGGGGACCCATTTCCCAGGCTTCAATCATTTCTCAGGCTATTTTTGTCCCTGCTCAGCCAACAATCTCATTAGCTGCGAACTTGAATGCATGTCCTTGTTTATTGTAATGTGAAGTAACCAAGGAGTTCAGGTCTCCTCATTGAACTGCTCACTCGTATCCTCGCAATCTGGTGGTTAGCTTCCTTCCCATCTGTCCTACATAGTCTATATACTGTATACATTTTTTTAACAGAATGAATTTTCAAGCTATACCCCTAAAAAGAAATGTTGTTGTTAGCTGCGAAGTCATGTCTGACCAATCTCAACTCCATGGACAACATTCCTCCAGGCCTTCCTGTCCTCTACCATCCTCTGGAGTCTATTTAAGCTCCCACCGACTGCTTCAGTGATTCCATCCAGCCACCTCCTTCTCTGCCTTCTTCTTTTGCCCTCAATCTTTCCCAGCATTAGGCTCTTCTCCAGGGAGTCCTTCCTTCTCATTAGGTGGCCAAAATATTTGAGTTTCATCTTCAGGATCTGGCCTTCTAAAGAGCAGTCAGGGTTGATCTTCTCTAGGACTGACTGATTGGATCATCTTGCAGTCCAAAGGACTTGCAGGAGTCTTCTCCAGCACCAGAATTCAAAGGCCTCCATTCTTTGGCGCTCAGCCTTTCTTATGATTCAACTTTCACAGCCATCCATAGCAACTGGGAAAACCATAGCCTTGACTATATGCACTTTTGTTGGCAGGGTGATGTCTCTGCTTTTTAGTATGCTGTCTAGATTTGCCATAGCTTTCCTCCCCAGGAGCAAGTGTCTTTTAATTTCTTGGCTGTAGTCCCCATCTGCGGTGATCTTGGAGCCCAGGAAAATAAAATCTGTCACTATCTCCATTTCTTCCCCATCTATTTGCCAGGAATTGAGAGGGCCAGATGCCATGATCTTAGTTTTCTTAATGTTGAGTTTCAATCCAACTTTTGCACTCTCCTTCAAGAGACTCTTTAGTTCCTCTCCACTTTCTGCCATTAGAGTGGAATCATCTGCATATCTGAGGTGGTTGATATTTCTCCTGAAAGTTGGTACTTTATCTTCTCTAAAAAGAAATAGCAGGAGGCGTCTATTCCAGCCTTTAAGAAACTCAGTTATGAGCAAGGGAGGTCTTGAAAGAGCCATCTCACCTATTGAAGCCACCAGAAATCCAAGGCTTGCAAAGAGATGTTTCAAGGGAAAAGGGGAGGGGGTAAACATTAGAGGAACTCAGGACTTGCTCCTCCCTTAAGCAGGCTTTGATTACTAAGGGCATTTGCCTGAATGGCGTGCTATTCCCTGCCTCTCTTCCTTACATGGTGACCTTTAAAACTACTAGCTAAGCTATTTGCACAGCTTAGCCGAGAAGCTTCAGAAGATGGTAGAGAAAGACCAGCATTAAATTTAATGGCTAAATCACCGCATGTCACTCCAGAGAACAGCTCCTCCTCCCTCCTTATGTTTCCACTCCAGACCCAGCTGCAGTCATCCCAAGAAAGGATGTGCCGTGGTTTCTTAGGCCAGTTTTGGAAAAGAGCACTTAAACATGTACAATGTATGATTCATCGAGTCTGAGAGGCGGGCGGAGAAAACATTTGGTTTCAGGCAAGGCTTCTGCATCTTAATTACTTTTCTAAAAAAAAAAAAAAAGCATTATCTCTTTTTTTCATTCCAGGCTTCAGCCAAAAGGGATCCCAGAACATCTTATAGATCAATACGAAAAAAAATCCTTACCAACATGCCTAACAAGCATGATCCCAAAGTAAGCAGTGGGTAAGGAGTCAGAGAGAGAGAACAACAACCAAACTCAGCCACCAAGTTTTTTTTTAAATCATCATCATCATCATCATCATCATTCATATTTTATTTCATAACCTTGGCTACTTGGATTTGATTTTCATTGGTTGCCAAGTTTGTTCATGCGTTTGATTTGATATTTAGTATATTATTATTGTATTAGGGACACGGTGGCTCAGTGGCTAAGATGCAGAGCTTGTCGATCGAAAGATCGGCAGTTCAGCGGTTCGAATCCCTAGTGTTGCGTAACGGGGTGAGCTCCCGTTACTTGTCCCAGCTTCTGCCAACCTAGCAGTTCGAAAGCACGTAAAAAACGCAAGTAGAAAAATAGGGACCACCTTTGATGGGAAGGTAACTGCGTTCCGTTTGGCATTCAGACATGCCGGCCACATGACCACGGAGATGTCTTCGGACAGCGCTGGCTCTTCGGCATTGAAACAGAGATGAGCACTGCCCCCTAGAGTCGGGCACGACTAGCACATATGTGCAAGGGGAACCTTTACCTTTACCTTTATATTATTATTGTAATGTTAGCTGTAGCCAGATGCAGGTAAATTCATTGATTTAAGGGACTTGCTAGAAAGCATTTGGTTAAGGGACCCTTCATACATCCAATTAATGTTGCTCTTGCAGTTCAGTTGCTTATTCTAAGGTTATCTTAGAAACAATTACATGTGCAGTCACAGACCCACACTGTCATTTACAGCAACCAAACAAGCAAATGCTGAAAGAGGAAATAGGAGAATGTCTCAGCTGGCGATCCATACCATAAACCAGAGTTTTTCAACTCTGGCAAGTTGAAGATGTGTGGACTTCCAACTCCTTGAACTCTTGAGAGTTCAAGTCCACCCATCTTCAAGCTTCCAAGACTGGGAAACACTGCTGTAGGAAATAACATCTGGCTGAGACTGTCGCATGAACAATACTTGAAATGATCTTCTAGTCTTCAGGATTGTGTTCCATGAACTTTGGGTTTGGATTTGGACTTTCCTTTCTTGCCTAGAGAGGAACCTCTCCTCATTTCTGAATGGTGACTCTGTCAGAGTTTGTTGCAGAAATCACATCCAGAAAGCACACACAGATAACTTGATTCAGCAGGATTCATTAACTTCTCTTTATATACATAATAACACATGAATAAATGTACAATACCAACAGCAGATTCTTCCAATGTGGTAGAGAGTTACAGGCAAAAAAAAAACCACAGGCAGAGGAGAGAACAGCAGAGATGAATTTCGGTTTAGCAGACAGACAAGACCAGACTAGTTTAATTCTCAGCACAGAATCAGAACTGTAGGGCTAAGCCATGTCCAGGCTCCAGTCTGTTTCAGTTTCCAAATAGTCCCCATTGGCTGACCTGTTACCTTGCCTATTCATCGGCTGACCTTGTTGCTATGCCCTATTCCAGTTCATGAAAATTCTGACAGACTGTGACTTTGGTTAAGATGCCCCTTATGGCATTAAAAGTTTTTTTTTTTTAATTTTCAGGTGTGTGATTTCTTTACTTAAGATCATTGACTCACACTGGCTAGGCTAGGGAATTCTGGGAGTTGAAGTCCACACACCTTAAGGTTGCCAAGTTTGAAAACAGAGCCATGTGGTAAAAAACAAAAATAGCATCCCAATTTCCTGCAATCAAATAATTAAGGACTCACTCTCAGCCACAGTCACGATGCATTGCTCTACTCTCCACTTTGCTATGTAGCAGCCTGTCTATGTTGTGGCCCGTCAGTAGCCTGTGCAGTTAGTAGCTGATTCCGACAATGAGGAGGCTGGTGTGGTGATGCGCCAGCAGCCTGTGCAGCTGCCACTCAAGTCAGACAATGAGGAGGCTGGAGAAGATGTGGTGCCAGAGGCGGGGATTCAGCCAGGGCCCTCAGAACCTCCAGAAGCTCCCATAAGTGAAGAGGAAGAAGAGGAGGAGCCTCTTCTTGATGCATGAGCGCTCAGAGCTGCCAAAAGGCAGGAATGGCTCCTCAGGAGGAGGTCTCCTCGAGAGTAAGGTTTGGGGCTAATTGGCCACTCCCCTAACCTATTTAAGGAAGGACAACGACTGAGGCAATTTGCAGGAAACAACTTCGTCCATATTCCTTTGCATCTTGATTCCAGAAACGTCTGATCGGCTCTTGCTCCTTTCTTGTCAGTTTTCCTGAAAATTGCTTCTGGGCATTCTGCCAACCATAGTAAGATTATGTTTATCTGAAATACTGTGCTTCAGAATTGAGTTATTATTCTTTGGATTCTTGTCCGCTGTTAATGAAGTTAAATTAACAGCCCTTATTCAGAAAAGACTGATTTAAACTGTACTTGTGTTCGAACAACTACTAAGAAAATTCATTAGTAGTCCTTAATTAGTAAACTAAGGTTTCTACGGACTTTGTGTGTGCTGCATTCTTTGGGGTCCGTAGCTGGGGCAGAACAGTCTATAGAAACAGAAAAGTCTCAGCTCTGAGACTTTTCTCTAAGTTAGATAGTCTATCTTGGCATGGACTTTTCTTGGCAGCCCCAGTTCTTCCAAACATTTTAAATCCATTTTTTTTTCTTAGAGTCCAGCTTTTGAACATCTTCTTCAATGTTGTCTGAGTTCCCATAAATTGGCAGAAGACCTTTGTAAATTATCTCTGTTCCAAGATAAGCACATGTAGATAGTACCTTATCATATCATTTCAGTCATCCTAAATAATGTTTGAGAATATTGAAAATAAAGATGAACTTTAAAGAGCAAGATTAAAAAAAAAACCCCAGTGTTCACATAAAATCACATTCTGAGCCTCCTCAAAAATCTTTCGGCGGCTGTATTTAAAATAAATAAACCAGCACACACGCTTATATCCTGCACAAAAATTGATGCAGCTTCCAACCATCTATTATTTATATTAGCAAACATTTCCCCTCCCAAATCCCTGAACACTTAAGTTTCAGCTTCATCATGCATCTGAAGACAAATGGAAAGCTTCTTCATTTGCCCCTAATAGAACTGTAATAAAACAATCTATATTTAGAAAGGGTTAATCTGAAAATATGAAAGGTAGACGAAGGGCATGCTAATTTGTTTTTCTTCTTTTGTCCTAGAGTTGCTGGACTTATGAGACCTAAAAACAGATCTGTGATGTTAAGCAAAGGAAAGGATAAGCAAGCCAACATAGCTATTTATCTCATTTCTACAGAAAGTGCTTTAGAACTCGTTCAGAAAGCTTTTAGGATAGACAGGATGATGGACAGCCATTTGCCTGAGGGCACTTGGCATCAGCCAAGTCTTACCATTTCCTGTGGCTGTTTATTTAAACTTTCTCCCCCACCCACCACCCACCCCAAGGGGGGGAGGTTAACCCAGAACTTTCAACTCTAAGATCCCCAAGGTGGTTTATAACTCAGAACTTAATAAACCAAGAAGTACTGCAAAACAACCAAAAACAAATCAACTAAAGCAAGAAAAAAAAAAAAGGAAAACACACAGTATTTAGCAATAATGCTTTGAAGAAAACCCATGGAAATGTAGAGGTTGTATAGATATTCGGAGTTTCCAAAGCAAATGCCTAAGCAGGCCCATGATACTAACAAGAATATAGAATAGAATAGAATTCTTTATTGGCCAGGTGTGACTGGACACACAAGGAATTTGTCTTTGGGATGTGTATGAATATATTCGGTGCATATATGAAGATATATCTAGAGCCCTGGTGGCACAGCAGACTAAAGCACTGTTATTAATATCAGCTGCCTGCAATTACTACCAGTTCAAATCTCACCAGGCTCAAGGTTGACTCAGCCTTCCATCCTTTCTAAGGTAGGTAAAATGAGGACCCAGATTGTGGGGGCAATAAGCTGACTTTGTATAAAATATACAAAAGTATGAAGGCTATTGCTTAACGCATTGTAAGCCGCCCTGAGTCTCCGGAGAAGGGTGGCATATAAATCAAATAAAAAAAATTAAAAAAAATTAAAAAAATCTATATCTTCAGTCCAGAATTGAAAATACAAAATGCCCATGCCCTGTTCTTAGTATCTAATTTTCTTATATCTCAAAACAGGCTGCTTGGAGATATAAATATTAAATATATTACTATATGTTTAGGGGTTTTTTTAATCAATTTATCCTCTGTTGCCTGAAGAATTTTATCTAATTCGTATGTTCCCTTTTGAAATTCAAATTGTGCCAAATCTGTCCTGTATCTAGATTTTATTTGCATATAGGGCCACCAATCAATGTCTATACCCATATTACTATATGTTTAATATAGGATGTTAAATATTACTTTCACATCATACTCATGCACATAGATGTAAGTCCAACTCACATTTTAGATGTCTGGAACTCTCTAATATTTATTTATTTCTATCCCACTTTGATTATTTTTTACAAAAAACTCAAGAGGGTCAACACACACAATACTCCTTCCTCCTCCTATTTTCCCCACAACCACCACTCTGTAAAATGGGTTGGGCTGAGAGTGTGTGACTGGCCCAAGGTCACCCAGATGGCTTTCATGACTAAAATGAAAGAGGCTGGTGGTGCAGTGGACTAAACTACTGTTAAAGTAGTATTTAGCTGCCAGCTGCCTGCAATTACTGCGAGTTCAAATCTCACCAGGCTCAAGGTTGACTCAGTCTTCCATCCTTCTGAGGTAGGTAAAATGAGGACCTGGATTGTGGGGGCAATAAGTTGACTTTGTATAAAATAGAACACCGCTTGGGGGGGGGGCAGAAGCCCTACTAAGCAGGTATATACAAAAGTATGAAGGCTATTGCTTAACGCATTGTAAGCCGCCCTGAGTCTCCCGAGAAGGGCGGCATATAAATCAAACTAATAAACAAACAAACAAACAAACAAACAAACAAATAAATAAATAAATAAATAAATAAATAAATAAATGAGACTTGAACTCTATCTTGCTACGCCAATACCTCCTTAACAACTGTCAGTATCATTCATCCCATAACTCACAGTCACCAATTTATAGACTTTTCCAATGCTTTCCTATAGTAGCAAGCGGTGGTGAAATCCAATTTTTTTTTACTACCGGTTCTGTAGGCGTGGCTTGGTGGTCGTGGCTTGGTGGGCATGGCAGGGGAAGGATACTGCAAAATCCCCATTCCCACCCCACTCTGGGGCCAGCCAGAGGTGGTATTTGCCGGTTCTCCGAACTGCTCAAAATTTCCGCTACCAGTTCTCCAGAACTTGTTAGAACCTGCGGGATTTCACCCCTGGTAGCAAGGAATCTATACCATTCTAAGCATAAACAGTGACTGCTGAAGCTCAAGTCTAATTTTGTCATCCAAATTAGAACTTTCTATCACCTGGGAGGAAACAAATACCACTTCCTTTTTATAGATATTGTGCCTAGAGGTTCTTTCTGTTTATTGTTGGTTGCTCATCACCTAGCTGAAAGGCCAGCTTAGACTGGAAAGTAATTACACCATCTTTGCAATATCCAAGTGTATGTTTTTTGTTGGCCATTTTCTTACAAGCCATCCATCTTTACAAGCTAGAGAGTGAAACTCACTGAAATCTGAGTTTCTAACAACTTGCATATTAAAAGGAGTACTATTCATACCTAACTGCTTCAACCACAACAATACACGAGCACACAATAAATACAAACGTAAGGTAAACCACTCCAAACTCGATTGCAGAAAATACGGCTTCAACAACAGAGTGGTCAATGCCTGGAATGCACTACCTGATTCTGTGGTTTCATCCCCAAATCCCCAAAACTTTAACCTTAGACTGTCTACTGTTGACCTCACCCCATTCCTAAGGGGTCCATAAGGGGCATGCATAAACGCACCAGCGTGCCTACCGTCCCTGTCCTAATGTCCCCATTTATTCGTAACCATCTCATGTATTCATAATCATGTTTATACATTTCATGTATTCACAATTATGTTTATACTTTTATCTTTAATCTTATATATGTTTGACAAAATCAATAAACAAATAAAAATAAAATGAATAAATAACTGCCTATCAATGGAACTAATTGTCTTTAGACCAGGCCAGGAAACATTTAGGATTACAAAAGTTCATATTTGAACTGGGTACAATGGTTCAATTGTAAGAATACAATAATAATAGTAATAAAGTGTGTGGCCTTGAACAGGAAGTCCTTGACTTACAACCACAAATAGGACTAGAATTTATGTTAAATTCTAAGCAAGATGGTTGTTAAGTGAGTTGCACCTTTTGCCAATTACTGAAGTTGTTAAATGAATCTCATGGTTGATAAGTGAATCCAACTTCAACACCAATTGGAGTTCTGCACAACTTCAAAAACATAGCTCTTCTACATGCAGAGTAAATATTCGAGTGCTGGTCTACCTTCAATTTCCTTTGAATCAAGGGTCATTTATCCTTCTGCCCTTACTAATACCTAAATTCCTTTCAACAACTGTGGCACCTCAGTAGCAGAGGTGATCATTCATTCTGAATATCCAAAGATCTCCTCAAAAGACCAATTTCATTTTGGGGTGATCAGTCTCTGGAGCAAGCCCCCAAACCCAGGTGGGTAGAAAATAAAGTAGGATCTAGCAATTTTTTTCAATAAATCAATACGGATTTGCAATTCCTTCCCATTTTTAGCAATGACGAAAACTACTAATCTCATTTGAAATTGGATTGAAATTGGATTATTGAAAGAATACAGCTGTATGAAAGAGAGAAGTGAGGAATGAATTCTATCAGAAAGGAATGCAAAAAGCATTCCATTCTGGCACGTAGAATAAATTCACGGACTCGGAGTGGTGAAGAGGAACTACCAGTTCCTTTGGAGTAAGCCACAGCAGCAGAATTTGAGTGACTGCAGATTCAGTGTTTGCTGAACATTAAGGCTGCTCTGAAGGTTCATGGGTGAGGTTTGGAAAAGAAGGTTGATGGAGATGCCAAACACCAGAGGACAACAAAGAGAAACCTGCAGAGAAAGCACCTGCTGGATTAGCTTTATCAAGCCTGTGTACTAAAACTCCCACATCCATCAACACTGCCTGACCTTGATGCATCTCATAGTCCAGGCAGAAAAGAAAGCTGGTTTAAGAAAAAGAAAAAAGGCCAGAAACTACACCATTAAGGAATTGCTCGCACAGTATGCCCAAAGCTGAGACTGGAAGTTTTATCGAGACTTAGTGCTAGTGTAAGTTCTTGCCTCTCCAATCTTCCCAAGAAAGCAGGACTCTTGAAACGGCAGTGGTTCCAAAAGGAGCTTTTATTGAAAGGTTTGTGATAAAAAGAGATCTAGGCAAGAACTGAAACTTCTCACTTAAAACCAGCTATTTAAAGCCATGCTAACCAAACCGCTCCCACATTACATCATTGCAGGGAAACAGAAACTTCACATAGAGATTAGCACAGTAATGCAGGAAACAGAAACAGAAACTTCATATACAGATGACTCTATTCCTTCCCCCCCTTCCTCCCACCAAAATGCCAGTGTCCCTGTAGAAAAATCTGGGACCTGACAGCAAGAACAGGGAAACAAGCCTCAAAACTGCCATTTCCAGATTGGCATTTTATTTCAAATGATACTTTCAGTTCTTGGTTTAGGTCAGGTGTCAGCAACCTGCAGCTCCGGAGCCACATGCAGCTCTTTGGGCCCTCTGCTGTGGCTCCCTGTCAGATGACCCCACCACTGGCTGGCCCCGCTCCTCGCCCTCCCCTCCCAGTCACTCCTCGCCTGGCCTGAGAAAGTAAGGGCGATGGCAGGTGATGGAGAAATGGCCATGGCAGAGACAGAGAGATACAGAGAGAGGAGGAGAGAGATAGAGATAGAGAGAGGTGGGGAGAGAGGGAGAGAGGGGGAGGGAGGGAGAGAGAGAGAGATGTCAAAAGGTTTTTGTGGTTCCCAGTGTTTTTTAACAACCGGTTCTCTTCCCTAATGACTGGCTGGGTAAGCGTGGCTAGAGGGTCATGTGACTGGTGGAAGTGAGTGATATCGATTTGGCCACGCCCACCCAGGTTTTGTGGCTCCCGGTGTTTTCTTTCCTGTGGGAAATGGGTCCAAATGGCTCTTTGAGTGTTTAAGGTTGCAGACCCCTGGTTTAGGTAGCTGATTTGTTTTCTAACCCCTGTCGCTGAATGCTCAAGGGACTGTGGGGAATAAACTTCAGTAAGCTCTCCACACTTTTGGGAGAGTCCATTGTTTGCCTTCTGTCATTTGCCCCCATCTCTTATCTACATTTAATTTCAATTCTATGAGGATAAAGTAACCTCTATATTCCATACTGATTATATAGAACGGCTGAACGTGCAACAAGAGGAGCTGAAATTCAGAACTCTGGACAGCTCCCTAGGCATACAGAAAGGTCTGGGGACCACGGAAGGCAGCTCTATGGTGGGCATTGCTTTGCAGCAGCTGACAGCTTTCTGCCTGGATCCTGGATCTGCTTTTGTTCACAAGGTAACCCTCTTTCTGGTAGTGCTTGACTTCATCAGGGAGCTGCCTGTCTAAAGATTTATGGTTCTTAGTAAGAAACCAGCTATTTAAAAAAAAAAAAAGGAATATACAAAGCAGTAGAATGAGCTATTCTCGTTCAATAAAAGTTCCAGAGCAACTTCTTTAAGAATTAGGCTGTGGGTTCCAGATTGAATTCTCTTATCTGAAAGACATGGTTCCAGATTGAATTATCTTATCTGAAAGACATGGTTCCAGATTGAATTCTCTCATCTGAAAGACATGGTCCCAGATTGAATTCTCTTATCTGAAAGAGATGGTTCCAGATTGAATTCTCTCATCTGAAAGACATGGTTCCAGATTGAATTCTCTTATCTGAAAGACATGGTTCCAGATTAAATTCTCTCATCTGAAAGACATGGTTCCAGATTAAATTCTCTCATCTGAAAGACATGGTTCCAGATTGAATTCTCTCATCTGAAAGAGATGGTTCCAGATTAAATTCTCTCATCTGAAAGACATGGTTCCAGATTGAATTCTCTCATCTGAAAGACATGGTTCCAGATTGAATTCTCTTATCTGAAAGACATGGTTCCAGATTGAATTCTCTTATCTGAAAGAGATGGTTCCAGATTAAATTCTCTCATCTGAAAGACATGGTTCCAGATTGAATTCTCTGATCTGAAAGACATCTAGTTATTTTCCTTTTTAAATGTGTTACTCTGCTGCCCATTTCTATATTTTTTGTGTTGTTTTATTCCACTTAAAAAGTTATCATCTTAATATTTTTCAATAGGTTCCTGAATTTTGGACAATGATTGTATCATTTGAATAACATTGTTTTAACAAATTGTCAGCCAACCTTTGATGCAGGACAGCCTATTAAGTACAAAGTGGAAGAAGGAGAAGGAGAAGGTGGTAGAGAAAATGGAAAGAAACAGGAAGGAAAAGGGAAGGAAACAAAAAAAATCCTTCATGATATTTGTAATTTCCGTTAGTTCCATGTTCGTTGTATAGACTCCAAACACTCGCAGATCCTTTCCCTAAATCATAAGGAATTCCTCATTAGACTTTATCAACAGATTTAAAGTGTAATTCTTGCTTCCTGATCCATTAATCATCATTCTTTAAAATCTAATCCACTGGAAATATCTTTGTAATGGTTTAAGTAGGGAACAGAGGTCACCATCACTTTCTATCCATAAACCTATTTCAATCCAACCCACAAGCAAAATAAATCTG
This sequence comes from Pantherophis guttatus, assembly GCF_059756535.1. Lineage (NCBI taxonomy): Eukaryota > Metazoa > Chordata > Lepidosauria > Squamata > Colubridae > Pantherophis > Pantherophis guttatus. Next base: position 15,530,279 of record NC_142074.1, on the reverse strand, counting down.
TGACTAAAAGTTTAGTTCCCTATACTGAATTACTTAAACTCACTCGTGACATATAGTTGTTGGGGCTTTCTAAAGCTATAGTAGAATTGTGCAGCATATTTTTAAGGCTTGGGATTTGGGGAATGAGTTCGGTCTTCAGCCACCTAATTTCAAACTCTTACGCTGGAAATTAACTTCTTGGGGTTGATTCAAGAATGGCATCTAATGGCACTATACAGTGTGGCTCAGTGGCTTAAGATGCTGACCTTGTCGATCAGAAAGGTTGGTGGTTCGAATCCCTAGTATATGTCTCCTGCATGAGCAGGGGGTTGGACTAGATCACCTCCAAGGTCCCTTCCAACTCTGTTACTGTTACTTCGAGAGTGTTGCACAAAGACCATCCGCTAAGGCTTATCAAATATTAGAACCCAGGTTGTTGAACAGGGATTGCTAATTGTTCAGTATTCACTGCTGCATGTCAGAAACTGCCAAATACTAACTACCAGTGCATGTCATATATTATATATTACCAAAGGTTGGTAACTAGTGTCAGACATGATTCATGTGCTAAATCCTAGAGTGCAAATGCTCAGTGTCAAGTGCTCTGGATGAAGATAAAAGACATGCCAAATATATACTGATATTTGCACATTCAGCAAATACACACTGTCAAAATAATAATTCACGGAGGAGTGAGGGCCAGCTCAGTTCAAGATTACATACCCATCCCAAAACATTGCTGTTTGTTGTTTCCTTTTCTAAAACAAAGAAAGTGATATATTTTATTCCCTCTCCCTCTTTTTTTTTTTTTTAAATATATATCTTGATTTAGAGCGTTGTTTATCTACATTCATCAATCAGTGTAGGCTCTTAAGGGGACCTCTGGGGGGAAAAAAAGAACACAAATGGGCTTTATGAAAGATGCAGACAATACTGGGTGAGTCGCATTATTAATAGGCAGAAATGCAAGGGAAAAAATGTCCCTTCCTTATTACTCCAATATCTTCTGGGTTTTTTTTTGTCCTACTCAATATATCTTTGCAAGGCTCATCGGCTGGTTAGATCTGGATTATTTTACTATTGGTACAATCGGGGAGAAGACTGAACAATGGATGCCAATTTTGATTACCATCGAAATTGGCATCCATTGTCCAGCCTTCTCCCCGATTGTACCAATAGTAAATCAACAGTCCGGCTACATTAATCTCAGAATGAGTCTGGGGGACATTCTTTGCCTCATCATGTCATCATCATGCCCCACCTACATATAGTTTAAATCAGGGGTGGGTTCTAATTTTTTTTACTACCGGTTCTGTAGGTGTGGCTTATTTTGTGGGCGTGGCTTGATGATCATGTGACAATTCTTTAGGATTTAGCAGAGGTACTGGTCTACCAGGCTTTTAACTGCTTGCAGAGCTGTACCGATCTACCCTTTTTTTTTTTTTTTTGCAGGCACTGGTCTACTATGTATTTTTGCAGGCACTGGTCTACCCATTTATTTTTGCAGGCACTGATCTACTCATGTATTTTTGCAGGCACCGGTCTACTCATTTGTTTTCTTTTAACACTGATCAGTTGTAGGACGGCCCTTTGAAGCCCCGTGGCAAGAGTTTAAACAGTTTTTTTTCCTCTAGCCATCAGCTGGGACTCAGGAGGTAGCAATAGATTGGGGGTGGGACCAAATAAAAGGTAAGAATAATGCAAGGGGTGGGGGGTGGGGAGGCAGGGGGGCAGAACCAGTTCGGTGACATCATATCATCTCCGCTAACGGCTCGGCAGAACCGGGAGGAACCGGGAGGAACCCACCACTGGTTTAAATGCAGGTCCCCGAAGCTCATGTATAAAGTCATTTCCTCCCCTCCTTTTTTTTTTTTCCATTGGAAACCACACATCACACAATGCCTTTGGTTAGCATTGACATCCTATCTACCTTTCCAAAATCCCATTCCACTTTTTCTTTTTCTTTTTTTTAAAGGGAAGAAAACGAATCTTTTCAAGACAGGTTGCTATAGAAAGAGGATTGGCGGGGGAAATGCAACCCTCTCCACTTGTTGAAAGTCAAAGGTCAGTGCGGCTGGAAATTCAGAATACTGAGCTACAATCTTGCAAAGGGCCTCCGGGCAGCCCTTCATTTGCATCTTGAGTTCCCATACATTTTTAATACAAAACTCCCCGGTTAGCTGGCATGGCACCTTTTTCTTAATAAATAGAAATTCCTTGTTTGAATTTGCTGGGAGAGACACGCAGAGCAATGTACCCACTGACTGCTGGCCGGATCCATCAGGTTAATCAGGTCTGGCTCAGCCAAGCAATTACTGGCAACAGGTAGCCAGTGGCTACGTTTTATTTATCGGGGAGGGGGCGTTATTTGGCCTCAGTTTAATGAAGTACGTAAGACACAAGAAACCTGGAGGGCAGGAACCGTTTGCCAAAGGCAAAACACACACAGGCGTTTTTCTTCAAGGCAGCATCAGCAGGAGGAATGGATGGAGGGGAGCCTCCTCTCACTCGAAATCCATTAGGGCCTCTTAATTAACAGCAATTACTTTAATGAGAGGAAAACAACAAATTCAAGAAGACACAGACTCACTCCGTGGGTGGGGCTGGTGTTGCAAAGGGCACCGACTGCTTCCTTTCTGAAATGAAAAGGCCACGTCCTCATTAGCAAATTGTTGGGAGTTGTACTCTTCTCTGCTTTTTTTTCAAAATAGAACCAGTCCTGGGAAGGGACCTGTGGGCATCGAATCCAACTCCTGCCCTAAAATAGCACAGCCTAAAATTCATTCTATCTACAGACCCCTTGCATCCTGGACATAAATTGTTTCAACTTCTACCCTCAAAACGACATTGTAGAGTATTGCACACCAGAACAATTAGACACAAGGACAGTTTTTTCCCCACGTGCCATCCCTCTGCTAAACAACTAATTCCCACAACACTGTCAAACTATTTACTAAGATTGTATTACTATTCTTCTTCTCATCCTTCTTATTACCTATCTTTTTCTACTTATGACTATAAACTTGTTGCTTGTATCTTTATGATTTATATTGTTTTATTTAGTTTCCTAGTATGATTTTGATTGTTTATTTAGTATCCTATGACTATCACTAAGTGTTGTATCTTATGATTCTTGATGAATGTATTTTTTATCTACACTGAGAGCTTATGCACCGAAGACAAATTCCTTGTGTGTCCAATCACACTTGGCCAATAAAGAACTGAATTGAATTGAATTGAACTCTATTCTATTCTACTCTACTCTACTCTACTCTATTCTTGCATTCTATTCCTATTTTTATTCTATTCTATTCTATTCTATTCTATTCTTCTATTCTAATTTTAATTTTAATTCTAATTCTAATTTTTATTCTAGTCTAGTCCAGTCCAGTCCAGTCCTTATTCTTATTCTTATTCTTATTCTATTCTCCTTCTCCTTCTCCTTCTCCTTCTCCTTCTTCTTTCTATTCTATTCTATTCTTCTATTCTATTCTATTCTATTCTATTCTATTCTATTCTTCTATTCTAATTTTAATTCTAATTCTAATTCTAATTTTAATTTTTATTCTAGTCTAGTCCAGTCCAGTCCAGTCCTTATTCTTCTTCTATTCTTCTTCTTCTTCTTCTTCTTCTTCTTCTTCTTCTTCTTCTTCTTCTTCTTCTTCTTCTTCTTCTTCTTCTTCTTCTTCTTCTTCTTCTTCTTCTTCTTCTTCTTCCTATTCTATTCTATTCTATTCTATTCTATTCTATTCTATTCTATTCTATTCTATTCTATTCTATTCTATTCTATTCTATTCTATTCTATTCTATTCCTTACTAGAGAGACTCTTATCTTCTGAGGACACCATTTTTTAGGCTGAACTTTGCCCTTGGTTAGGGGCTTCACACTAAAGCTTTCAGAGGTCGGAATAGGCTGTGAGATAAATTTGATTCAACTTCATTTACATTTCTGTGTAATTAAAATGAAATTGAGTTAATAGGATCAGCCTCCAGGCATGTATTTAATTTTTTTTTTCACTCTTCTATCACACTAAAAATTACAATTTGGCAACAAGTTTTAAGGTCTTTAGGGGCTGCATTTAAAGATTACAGGGGAGGCAGTCAGTCTTGGGTTGACTTTTGCAAGCCATATAACAGATGCTGAGCGAATGGCCTCCTCCTTAAGAGCTTGCAAATAGCTCTTCCTCTCCTTCTCAATCAGCAAATGGGCTACAAAATAAACGCTTGCACACCCCGTTTTCATACTCATATACAAGTTTGTGGGCATTGTAAGCAAAGAACCATGTTTATCTATGGTACCAAAAATTAGAGGAGTCCTTTCGCATCTTTTCAGACTACCGTATTTTTCAGAGTATAAGACGCACCTACCTTTTTTGGTGAGGAAAAGAAGAAAAAGAAATCTCCCTCCGCCTCTAAGCAATTTTGCCTCGTTGCAGCAAACAGCAAACAGCCTGCTTTACTTTCATTTTCGTTTTCAGCATAGCTTGATTACCACAAGGGGAAAAAAAATCTGCTCCAGCAATTTACCTCTTTGCAGCAAGCAGCAGAGCCCTGCGCAAAACAGCTGAGAGCAAATCAACTGAGAGTCGGGACGCCGATTGAATCAACTTGTGCTAATTAGGCTGTGCTGAAGCTGAAAGGAGCTGTTTTTCCTTGCTGTTTGCTTGCAAGGAGGTAACTGCTTCGAGGGAGAGGCCAAAGGTGGGGGCCAGTGGGTGGGCAGGGCTACATTCGATGTATAAGATGCACCTAAATTTTCACCCCCTTTTAAGGGGGAAAAAGGTGTGTCTTATACTCCAAAAAATATGGTAACAATTGTTCTTAAAAGACATAAGCTTTTGTTAGCCTCTGCTCCCTTCACAAGATGCATTTTGTGCAGTGAGTTTTATTCTCACAAACATGTACCGTATTTTTCGGAGTATAAGACGCACCATAGTATAAGACGCAGCTTAGTTTTTGGGGAGGAAAAAAGGGGGGGGGAAATCTGCCTACCAGGTATTCATCTGGCTAGCGTCCTTAGTCTGGTCAGCTTCAGCACATTAGTTTGCTGGTTTTTATCCCCTGCTTGGGGATAATAAACAGCTTCTAAAGCACAACTGATCTTTGGAGAGAGAAGCAATGAGAAAAGCAGGCAAACCACAGAGATCGCTTCACTCGCTAGTGCCTGGTTAGGGCTGGAAAAAAAAACTTCACAGCTGAGAGTCGGAGGGAGCAGGCAAAGCACAAGATCGCTTTGCTCACTAGTGCCTCCTTAGGGCTGAAAAAAAGCTTCGAAAAAGCTACATTTGGCATATAAGATGCACCAAAATTTTCAGCCTCTTTTAGGAGGGGAAAAAAGTGTGTCTTATACTCCGAAAAATACGGTATGCCTTTTAATAACATTTGTTAGTCTGAAATGGCACCACTAGACTTCTGAGCTTGTGTTAATGGGATTCAACATGTCAGGTTGATTCTTTTATCCTCGAATTAATGATTGTTCAGGACAGATGAATTTCAGTTTTATCTCCCTTGTTTTCTGGGAAATGTCATCATTTGGGGGTGGGGAATTAGGAGCCGTCTACAAATCCTACATTAAATAGGGTGAAAAGATAGTTGTTATATTGTGGCCATAACTGGCTATTCATTTCTTTCTGGTTTGGAATACTTTGAAAGCCATTTTAGAAAATTCTAAAGCCAACCAAATATTAAGACAAGATATAACGGGGAAAAAATCAACTTTATGTGAAGGAAATAATCTCTTTTTCCTCCCCCACATTATGATTGATACTCTTTCTGCTCTTGTGCAAAATTTTGATCCTGAGAAAAGAATGGAATGGAATGGAATGGAATAGAAAGATACAACACTTAGTGATAGTCAAGGTTAGTAATAAGCTAGCAAATCGTACTAGGAAACAAGTAAAAACAATATAAATTGAAAGATACAAGCACATGGTTATAGTAATAAGTGAGAAAAGATGGATACTAGGAAGGAAGAGAAGATTAATAGTAGTGCAGACTTAGTAAATAGTTTGACAGTGTTGAAGGAATTATTTGTTTAGCAGAGTGATGGCGTTCGGGAAAAAACTGTCCTTGTGTCTAGTTGTTCTGGTGTGCAGTGCTCTATAGCATCGTTTTGAGGGTAGGAGTTGAAACAATTGATGTCCATGATGTGAGGGGTCTGTAGATATTTTCACAGCCCTCTTTTTGACTCGTGCAGTATACAAGTCCTCAATGGAAGGCAAATTGGTAGCCATTATTTTTTCTGCAGTTCTAATGATCCGCTGAAGTCTGTGTCTGTCTTGTTGGGTTGCAGAGCCAAACCAGACAGTTATGGAGGTGCAGATGACAGACTCAATAATTCCTCTGTAGAACTGAATCAGCAGCTCTTTGGGCAGTTTGAGTTTGAGATGGAATGTAGTCCAGAGTCACCGGATGGAGGGGCTCTTTCCTAGAGGGCAAAGAGGCAGCAGAGCTTGGAATGTCTGGTAGGCAGGAAGAGAGCAAGGCTGGGCCCCCCCTAGCAGTTCACGGAGTACACCTATAGTTATGCAGAAAGTTGCTTTAGTCTGACAAGATTCTGTTAATAGGTGAACAACAATAAAGAAATACTCTGAAGTAACTACACGTGTTGTTCTTGGTTCTTTTGAGCCTGACAGATATCTAGAGGAACTTCTAAGCCTGTTCTCATCCCGGCGTTATCAAATACCATTAAATAAATGGCTTACAATATCTTGTAGCAGCAGCTTCCGCAGACAGCAAAGGAACATGATGTCTCCCTTTCATCTTAAGTATGTGCCATATCCCTGTGAATACGGAGGGAGGAAGCCTCTCTTGGATAGGCAGATAAAGGTATGGGAATTCTCTTATCAACTTCTACTGGTTGACACAGGGGTGCAAGCAAAGTCCCCAAGAACTAAATGCCTTTTTTTTTTCTTCTGCTTGTTAGGCTCTTCTGCACTTGTGGGAAGATGTTCAACAGAAGGCACATAAAGCCCACAGTAAAAGGGAGCAGCAGAACATCTGAAAAGGGCCAGAGGTACTGTGGAGATCTTGCAGCAGTAAGGTGGATAGATGTGACATCCAGTAGCATGTCTGCTTTAAGGTACAGAACGATAAAGAAAATTGCCACGGATTTCTGTGGGAGCAGATTTATTTCATCCATGAAAAGGACTTCACTAACAGCAAAGAGGGCATTATTAAACTTGAGTTCACTAGCTTCTGCTAAATGTCAAAACACGGTTGAAGGCTGGTTTTTGTGAGGAGGTAGAAGTAGAGGCTTGAAAGAACGCAGCGCATCTTTTATTCAAAAAGCTAACTGGGGATCATTTCAGCCACATCTGGAGAGTACACAGGAATGGGATAAGTTGATGATAACTTCAGCGGAGACCTTGAAAAAAAGGAAGCTTTGCAAATTTTATGGCGGAGGAAAATATATGCCTTTATTAAAAAGCCCTCCCAGCAGGAAAAGGCATAGGAAGCAAACAGCATCAGTAATGTTATTTTGAAAGCGTTTCTTTTGGACCATGGAGCCAACTCATGATGAGAAGAAAGCTCGCAACAGAGTTACCTGGTAGGGTACTAACATAAACGCTTAAGAGAGCTATGGCCGCTTTTGAAAGCAGCATGCATCTGGGCTATTAACACCCCTGACCACAGACAGGTTAGGCATCATGCAAAAGGCTGGTCACTTAGGAAAGCTTTTTTTAAAAAAAAAAAATCTAAAATTAATTTGGGAGTTGTTGAGAGGCCAAGAGGTCTATGTATGAGAGCGAAAAAACCCTGACTAAACAACTTTGTACTATATGTGCCATCCAGGGGACCAATGTACTAGATATTACTGGAAAGAAAAGTTTTTAAAAAAAATCCTAAAATGTTAGGTTTGGGGAAATGAGCTAATTAGAAACTTTCTACTATTTTCCAGGAAAGATGGGGCTTTAGAAGAGCCTTCTTGGTTGAAACAGCAGAGTTGTTCTATTAAGAGCAATAGCAATAGCATTTAAGACTTATATACCACTCCATAGTACTTTACGGCCCTCTCTAAGCAGTTTACAGAATCAGCATATTGCCTCCAACAATCTGGGTTCTCATTTTATCCACCTCGGAAGGATGGAAGGCTGGAAGGCTGAGTCAACCTTGAGCCTGGTAAGATTCGATCTGCCAAACTGCTGGCAGCCGGTGATCGGCAGAAGTAGCCTGCAGTACTGCACTCTAACCACTGCGCCACCGCGGCTCAGAGATGCTAAGATGATGGGTGGAAGGTCATTAAGGAGAGATCCAACCTAGAACTAAGAAGAAATTTCCTGACAGTGAGAAAAATTAGTGGAATGGATGAAAACTGAGCAAAAACACCACAGTCAAGAGACAGCATGGTACAGTGGTTACTGTACAGTGGTGGGTTTCTACCGGTTCGCTCCGATTCGGGCGAACTGGTAGTGGGGGTGGCGGGAGGCTCCGCTCTCTCGCCCGGACATCATCACAGTTCTGCACATGTGCAGAAGCGCCCCAAGGGCTCCTGGTTCTGAACCAGTAGCAAAGGTAAGTGGAACCCACCACTGAGTGGTTAGCATTGGGCTAGGACTGGAGACATCTAGATTAAAGTCCCTTTTGAGGAGAACCTGGCATAGTTATACATTGTTTCTAAAGGGGCCACCATACTTTGGAACAATAGAAAAGAATAGAATAGAATTCTTTATTGGCCGAGTGTGATTGGACACACAAGGAATTTGTCTTGGTGCATATGCTCTCAGTGTACATAAAAGAAAAGATACATTCATCAAGAATCATAAGGTACAACACTTAATGATAGCCATAGGGAACAAATAAGCCATCAAATCATATTAGGAAACAGTCAATATAAATCATAAGGATACCAGCAACAAGGTTACAGTCATACAGTCATAAGTGGGAGGAGATGGGTGATAGGAACCATGAGAAGATTAATAGTAATGCAGAATTAATAACTAGTTTGACAGTGTTGAGGGAATTATTTGTTTAGCAGAGTGATGGTGTTCGGGGAAAAACTGTTCTTGTGTCTAGTTGTTCTGGTGTGCAGTGCTCTATAGTGTCATTTTGTGGGTAGGAGTTGAAACAGTTTATGTCCAGGAGGCGAGGGGTCTGTAAATATTTTCACAGCCCTCTTTTTGACTCATCCTCAATGGAAAGCAGGTTGGTAGCAATTGTTTTTTCTGCAGCAATTGTTTTTTCTGCAGTTCTAGTTATCCTCTGAAGTTTATATCTGTCTTGTTGGGTTGCAGAGCCAAACCAGACAGTTATGGAGGTGCAGATGACAGACTCAATAATTCCTCTGTAGAACTGTATCAGCAGCTCCTTGGGCAGTTTGAGCTTTCTGAATTGGCGCAGAAAGAACATTCTTTGTTGTGCTTTTTTGATGACGTTTTTGATGTTAGGTGTCCATTTTAGGTCTTGAGATATGGTAGAACCTAGAAATCTGAAGGTCTCTACTGTTGATACTGTGTTGTCTAGTATTGTAAGAATATTGTACTTTGGAACAAGCTTGAGAACAAACTGAAGAACAAGCTCAAATCAAATCATATTTTTTCAGAAATGCTGTGTGGGACATTGACATACTGTACATTCTGGCTGGATTCCCACAACATGCTAAACCATAAACCATAAGTCAAGCAATGGGTTTATGCAACATGCAAAGACAAATCCTGGGTTGATGCTGCTGTAATTTATTAATTGCTGTTTTTACTATACCGTGTTAATATTTTAATGTTTATTTTATTGCTTACTTTGAAGTTTCATAAATGAATGTCAATGTATATTTTAGTAGTTTCAACTGACTGTTTACATTGTACATTGCTCTGAGATCTTTTTAATGAAAAACCACATAGTCATGGTTTAATAATGTCGAACCACAAACCACTCAACTCTATTTTAGCCTAGTGAAGTGTTGCATGAACCCAACCCTAGAGAAAGCAAGGAGGAAAGGAGACCGGTCCAACTCTCAAAAAAATAATGTTCACTCTTAACAGTTATTGGCTCAGACAATCTTTCTCATTCTTCTTTCATTTCTCCCTTAAAATGAGTCATTTTGGAGTCTGGGGCTATTATCTCTCCATGATTTCTCACAGCCTGCACGGCCAAATCAGTTTACAAGAGCATCAGACGTTTGTAAGATGGACATGGATGACAATCTCGGCAAGCAATTTCATTCAGCACTAAATTTCAGACTGGGTGTCATGGCAATCAGCAATCAGAAGCACAGATCTCCACTGCTCGCTTCTGATCAGCATAGTTTTGAATGCTCATCAATGGTAGCTCTGTGAACAGCATCCTGCAACGGTCTTATTAGGAGAGGCCAAACCATGTTTAACATATTCCTTGAATGCTGCATGAAGAGGCTGAGCCATACATTATGGTTTCCTTAAGGGTGTGGTGGAGGAAAAATTGGTTGAGGCTACGCATCGACTCCAAGGTCCCTCTCACAGTTACTGTTTTTGAGATAGGCCTTGCCTAATCTGTACTTAGTGTCAGCATTCCGGAAAACCCCAACTACAATTAAAAACTCTAAGGCAAGCATTTTCTCAAAGTTCCATTTATTAGAGTAGGTATACTGGCCCATCTGGGAGAACCCGAATCTGAGAGTTCCAGGTTTTCCCTCAGTAAATCAAAACCCCCCAAACCATCCCCTCACTCATCACATGGTCCTGTTGTGGTCTGCCAGCAGCCTGTGGAGCTGGCAGTGGAGTCGGACAGTGAGGAGTCTGAGGAAGAACATGGGCCAGTCCTGGAGGCTGGGGAAGGCCCAGATGAGGGCTCTGCGTCGGAGGCAGAGATGGGGCCAGGTGAGGTGCGGACTCCGGAGCCTCCAGAGGCTGACAGCAGAGAGGCAGAGGAACAGGAGGAGCCTGTTCCTAGTGCACGCACGAGAAGAGCTGCCAGAAGGCAAGAGCAGCTAAAGCAAAAAGGACGACTCAGGAGTAAGGCCAAGAGATGATTGGCCCCTCCCATAAGGCTTAAAAGACCAGCAATGACTCTTGGGCTCTTTGTCGGAAAACAACATTGATAGATTTGTTTCTTGTCTTGCTGCATTTATTTCTTGTCGGCGTCTTCTGCTTCTGAACTTTTGCCAAGAAAAGCCTTTGGCAGGTTGCCAAAGTAGACCAAGGTTGGTGATAAGGCTGAAGAATGGTGTTATGAAGAATTTGTTTTGAATTAGTTTGGACTAGCTGAGAATGAGTTAATTCTCAGCTGTTCTAATAAAGTCTGTTTGTTTAGAACTGATTGTGTCTGATAATACCTACTTGGGCCTAGTACACCATCTGTCCCATCTCGAGACATCACTCCAGCCACTCCTTCTCTAGATGCAGGATTGTCCTGACCTTGACCGAAAGGAAGAATGCTATTTTGTCTAACTACATTCCTCTACTAAATCCCCCCTCCTACTTTTCCACACATGAGAAGGTGGCAGCATGGAAGCTTCCGGTCTAATATGGCTTCCAAAGCTGACACTTATACCTTTTATTCAGGGGTGAAATCCAGCAGGTTTTGATAGGTTCTGGAGAACCGGTAGCGGAAATTTTGAGTAGTTCAGAGAACCAGCAAATACCACTTCTGGCTGGCCCCAGAGTGGGATGGGAATGGAGACTTTGCAACATCCTTTCCCCAGGAGTGGGGAGGAAATGGGGATTTTGCAGTATCCTTCCCCTGGACTGGGGTGGGAATGGAGATTTTGCAGTATCCTTCCCCTGCCACCACCACCAAGCCACGCCCACCAAGCCACGCCCAAAGAACCAGTAGTAAAAAAAATTGGATTTCACCACTGCTTTTATTACATTTTATTCTTTCTTTCAATCTAGCTGTTTTTTGAGGTATTGAGTTTTATAGGGGTTTTTAGATTTTACATTTTAATTGTACACTGCCCAGAATCACATTGTGAGATGGGCGCTATCTAAACTCAACAATAAATAAATATAAACTACACAGCACACCAATGTGACTTCATCATAAAGCTTCTGTAAAGCTTTACAATGTAAAGCTTCTGTAAAGCTTCCACATTCTTTGGTAGAATACCGAACCATTTTATTTCTCCTCTGATAAAGGCAAACAACCCTTGGGAAAACATTTATTATATAATTAACATACGCAATCATATTTTCTCCGTCCCCAATCGTTGACATCAGTCTGCGCTGGCATGAGAATGTAATGAGATGTTCTCATGCAAATTGCTTATGATGAAAAATACATTAAGGAGGCCATTTGTTCAAAAACACCAACTTCTGACAAATGAATTTATTAAAAAAATGTTCTGCGTCCTTCACTGAAGACTAATATCCTTGATCACTGCTAGCCAAAAATCAGATCTGTGATGTGTATTAGGCATGTGACATGAAAAATCAAGCTAAATGTAATTTAAGGAATGCCTCTTTTTTTTTTTTCCTAATTGTAAAGTCACCATGTGAAAGACACAGTATGATTAAGAATCATTTCTTTTTTTTAAAAAAAAAAAAGTGGCATTATTAAGGAAGCATTTTCCATTGTTTGGTAAGAAATATTGTTTGCCAACAGAGTTGTGCGTTTACAGAAAGGCTAACAGAATCTTAAGACCAGGGGTGAAATGCTCCCAGTTCGGACCGGATCGCCCAATCCGGAAGTGATGGAGGCGGGTGTTTCAGAGAACTGGTAGCAAAAATCCCTGCCCCCCACATTGCCCAGCTGAGCCGCACGATCATCAGAGGCTTTTTTTTTATTTTTAAAAGCATTTTTTCTACAACCTAATAATAATAATAATAATAATAATAATAATAATAATAATAATAATAATAATAATAATAATCGACATTGCAATACCTGGCGATGCACAAATTGAAGATAAGCAGCAAGAAAAAATCACAAAGTACCGCGACTTACAAATTGAAGTTGAGCGACTGTGGAAAAAGAAATCGTGTGTTGTCCCGATTGTAATTGGAGCCCTCGGAGCAATACCCAAAGGGCTACCCTGCTATTTAGAAATTCTAAATTTGCCGGACTTGAACATTTTGACTCTACAAAAAACCACCTTACTTGGAACAGCTTACATCCTCCGACGATACCTTAACAGTTCCTAGGTCCTTGGTTAGGACTCGAGCTGCTGAGCTATTAACCAGCCTCAAAGGCTGTGAATCTCACTAAAGATTAACCAATAAATAATAATAATAATAATAATAATGCAGCTTCACATGTTCTCATTTCAGCACAGACCATTTCGACAACGGGCAAAGCTGAATGGTTCAAGGGCCTCATCCATTTTCCTCTTCCAATTCTGACAACTCAGAACATGGTCGAAATACAAAATACTTAGTTTGTTCTTGCAGAAGAAAAACAAATCAGGACAGAACATCCTGATTCAATTGAAAAGGGACAAAGAGGAAGACAGCATTTGCTTACACCTATCTGAGATGCAATTATGTGAATTATATCTCTTAACTCCTATCTAAGAGGAACTCTCAAGAGCATTATTGCTTGAGATCCATGTTTGCATATGGATATTCACACACTCAGTTTGTAGAATTGGTATCTCTACTCATTCTGCAGACACAATTCTTTTTTCTTTATTGGACGGATTTATATTCTACCTTCCCTTCGAGATCTCAATATATGGCGCTCTTTGATTTTGTTTAAATATAAGGGGGGGGAAGCTAGGCTTAGTAAATTCTTCTGTGGTAGGATATGTGCCACAGTAAACAATCTGCCTATGGAGACTATAGGTTCTTCATATCTGGTGGGGGGACTTCAAAAAGAGACTAGATAACTACATCTCAAGGACTGTTTAATTGGTTTTCTTGGGCATTGGAGGGGTATTGGACTACATGATCTTTGTGATCCCTTCCAACTCTACAATTCTTGCCTTCCCCCCCCCACGAACAACCCCCCCCCATGATCTAGGCAAGGCTAAGAGACAGTAGCTGACCTCAGCTCCTATGACTGAGGGTGGACTTCAAGCAGTGGTGGGATTCAAATAATTTAACAACCGGTTCTCTGCCCTAATGGCCACCTGGGTAGGCATGACTTGGTGGCCATGTGACCGTGTGGGTGTGGCCAATTCAACGTCACTCGCATCGATGGGCGCTTCGACTTAGCTGTTACAATGTAATAAGGGTTAAACAGAGAGGCAGTTTCTGTAAACAGGGCAATAAAGATTAGGCTAGAAGCACCACCAGAATGTTCCCTTCCTGCCTTCCTTACAGGATTAGCCCTGTAAAGTGGGAAAAAACAAAATAAGATTTCTTCCAACAACCGGTTCTCCGAACTGCTTAGAAAGTTAACAACCAGTTCTCCCGAATATGTGCGAACTGGCGGAATCCCACCACTGACTTCAAGTCTCCCTAGGACAGGGGTCTGCAACCTTAAACACTCAACGAGCCATTTGGATCTGTTTCCCACAGAAAAGCAAACTCTGGAAACCACAAAACCCTTCCCGTGCCTGACTATTTCTTGAGCAGCCACAAAACTAGCATATGTAGTTGAACTAAACGTTCTGTTTTCTTCTGAAACTTTTCTTTTCTTGGATTTATCCATGGTTGGCCTACCAGGGGTTGAAAAGCTGAATAAATCGCGTGCCGGTGGGTGTCGCACATCGGCGGTTGTGATGCATATTTTGAGTGACAGGGAGCCACAGCAGAGGGGTGAAAGAGCCACAAGTGGCTCCAGAGCCGCAGGTTGCTGAGCCCTGCCCTAGGGCCAACCCAACACTTTATCTACTACATCAGATTGGTCTTAACTTCAAGCGCTTGCAAAAGCCATGACAGAAGGCATATAACCCAGAGTGATCGGTCCTGAAAACACGGAATTTTTGTAAGTTCCAAGGGAAAAGAGTGGGTTTAAAGAACAAGGTGGGTTTGTTAAGTTTGGCCTATGCGTTTTGCTCTTACGACAAAAAACTGAAAAATCACATCAGCAAATAACCAGTGATGTTGAGAAAGTTCAGCGGCTGTAAAACTGGAGGTGGGGGCCACACACAGTTTTTCAGTTCTCCACTCCAAGTTTAAATGCACAGCCCTTCCCAAAACAGAAATGTGTACATCTGTTTTACATTTCTTCTGAACCCTTTTCCTGTCTCTCCCATCCTATTGGAAAACACCAAGGAACATTCACCTTTCTAATCTGCAACAGCCTATTTGTCTTGTAAAGAAAGTGCCCGAAGGAAAGAGAAGGAGAAGGAGGAGAAAATAGAGAAAAAGGGATGAGGATGAGGACAAAGAGAAAGACAATGAAGCTACCATTTAAAATAATTGGCCACCCTGCAGGGGTGAAATCTAAAATTTGTTACTAATTTGTTACTGGTTCTGTGGGGGTGTCTTGGTAGGGGGAGGTGTAATGTGACTGGGTGGGCGTGGCCAACTTTTTTTTTTTTTTACATTTAAAAGCATTTTTTTCTACAACCTTAAGAGGTTGCAGAGAAAAAAATGCTTTTAGAAGCCTCTGACGATCAGACAAGTCAGCTGGGATCGCCAGAGGCTTTTAAAGGCATTTTTTTCCTACAACCTCTATGGCCAAAGGGGTTGCAGAAAAAAATGCTTTGAAAAGCCTCTGACGATCCCAGCTGAGCCACGCAATCATCAGAGGCTTTTTTTTCTTTTACTTTTAAAAGCATTTTTTTGGCCAAAGAGGATGTAGAAAAAATGCTTTTAAAAGTAAAAAAAAACAACCTCTGATGATCGCGTGGCTCAGCTGGGCATGGGGGGGTGGGCGCAGAGATTTTTGCTGCCGGTTCTCCGAACCACCTGCCGCCATCGCTACCGGATCGGGCGATCCGGTCTGAACTGGGAGCATTTCACCCCTGCCACCCTGTCAGGCCAACAAGCAAATAGCTCTTGATTTTCACCTCTAATTTCAGCAATCTCTACTAATGCTGAGATAGATACGTCCTCTTTTATAAGATCGTAGCCAGCAATTATTTCCAGAATCCCTTCATCTCTGTTGAGAAAAAAAAAAATCACTCCAGGCTAATAATTAAAGAGCACTTCTTTCACTTTGGCACCGGTTTTATCTTTAAAAAGAAAAAAAAAGAAATGAAAAAGAAGAAAAGAGGGAGGGGAATATCGCTCCTGCTATTGAATTACACAAGCATAAAACAGGGGGTTTGATTCTCTAAGAGAACACAGTTATTCAGATACAGTGAATAAAGTGTGTGTGGGGTGGGGTGGGGTAGATTTTACAATTTTTAAAAAATCATCCTATGTTCTTAAAAATCAAGGAGAGAAGCAAATGTTTCTGATTTTGGTCTTTTTCACACCTCTTCCTTCTATTCCTTCTTCATCGTTGGACTGTTTGTTCTTTTTTTTCCCCTCCTTTTCACTAGCAAGCCCAAATTTGTGCCATCAGCGTTAAATCACAACGCTCTGTTGTTCCATAATGGCTGGTAACTCACCTGCAATCCATAAATGTCTACAGAACTGTCTGGTTGCTCAGGAAACTACTATCAACACTATCGTAGCAGCTTGAAGGATTTAATATTCAGAAAGGGTTCCAGACCTGGATGGCAGGACTGCAAAATTTAAATATCGACACAACCCTCTTCCGGATCCTGCATCTATTTAGGGAAACAGGTTCTCTTCCCAAAACATTTTTTTTAAAAACAAAAGAAAGCTAAGTCAAGCCTCTCCATCCGAGATGATTGCATCTATAAGTGTGTCTTCATAATCAAGGTATCTCCCCTGCCAGGTAAGCACATAACTACAGTGCAGGTGGCCAGATTCTGCGCAGTAGCACTGGGGATTCATCGCAAACATGTCAGAGGTGGTATTCAGCCAATTTGGACCAGTTCCCCCAAACCAGTAGTGGAAATTGTCCCACCCACCTGCTCCGGCTCTATGCCGTCCTCTTTAGGCGCACTTTTGAGGCTGGGAGCATGCACGGAAGGTGCGCAAACGAGCTAAGCAAATGCATCAGGGGCGGTTCTACTTACTTTTACTAAGCGGGCTGCGCCGAAGCGTTTTGAGACGTTGCTGTTGGTAGGCGGAGCCTCCCGCCGGTTTTACTACCGGTTCTATAAAACCGGGGGCAACCCACCACTGGCATGCGTGGAAGGCATGCGCATGGGAGGACGCGTGTGTGCTCACATTTGCGAACCGGTCGGGAACATAAGTGAATACCACTCCTGAAACACGTGTCTTCTCCACCATAGTTATGTTATAACACAAATGTGTTTGCACTGCTTAGTCCTTTCCCTTTTAGCATTGAACCTATAACAGGCCACACAGTTTATGGATTGTAATTTTAATATAGTTAAAGGTAAAGGTAAAGGTTCCCCTCGCACATATGTGCTAGTCGTTCCCGATTCTAGAGGGCGGTGCTCATCTCTGTTTCAAAGCCAAAGAGCCAGCGCTGTCCGAAGACGTCTCCGTGGTCATGTGGCCGGCATGACTAAACGCCAAAGGCGCACAGAATGCTGTTATACATTCCCACCAAAGGTGGTCCCTATTTTTCTACTTGAATTTTTTACGTGCTTTCAAACTGCTAGGTTGTCAAAAGCTGGGACAAGTAACGGGAGATCACTCCGTCACACGGCACTAGGGATTCGAACCGCTGAACTGCCGACCTTTCGATCGACAAGCTCAGTGTCTTAGCCACTGAACCACCACGTCCCTATTATTATAGTTTGTATTATTAGTTTATATTATATTTTATATTTATATAAAGAGAAGAAAATAAATATATATAATATAATATATATGTAGTTTATATTATATTATTAGTATAGTTAGACCATGTTTAATTGACAGACTGGATTTTATTATAGATTTTAGTTGTTATTTATTATTTTATACTAGAATTTTTAATTGTATATTTACTGAACGTTTTTATTTGTTCTGATCTCTGGTCTAAGACTATAAGACTGATCGATTGATTAAAGTGTGTCTGTCTTCCTGATCCTCATATAGTCATCTAAGCATGCAAACAAGAGTTTATCCATATGCAATTCTGAAAAAAAAAGTGGTATCACTTGGAAGCATGCAAAAATAAAATCCTCCCCAGATGCAATCTCCAGATGAGACAAACAGAGGGAAAACAGATTCCTTTCTCCAAAACCCATAAAAGTCAATGACAATTCTGAGATGTATTGAGAGTACTGATGATGTTACCTAGTTTGGCAATGAAATGTCTGGAAGAAAACCATTAAGCTCAAAGAGCGCCAAGGGCCTCACAATTCTGAGCTAATCTGATTCAGTTTAAGACAGCATCCCACATTTCTGTTCATGTCAATACTTTCTCTGCATGATCAAGAATGCAGAGATTTCAAATCATATAGAACCTGTGTGCTTCATGATGAGTGACACATGGGATCTAAAAATGAGAGACCTTCTGTACCGTGGTGAAATCCAATTTTTTTTACTACCGGATCTGTGGGCGTGGCTTGGTGGGCGTGGCAGGGGAAGGATACTGCAAAATCTCCATTCCCACCCCACTCCAGAGGAAGGATACTGCAAAATCCCCATTCCCTCCCCACTCTGGGGCCAGCCAGAGGTGGTATTTGCCAGTTCTCCGAATTGCTCAAAATTTCCGCTTCTGGTTCTCTGAATTCCTCAAATTTTCCGCTACCGGTTCTCCAGAACCTGTCAGAACCTGCTGGATTTCACCCCTGCTTCTGTATTCAACAACCAAAAGTAACAGCCAACATGAACAGAATATAAGGACTACATTATGGTGACCAGAGCAGCAAATTTACTTGTATATTTCATCTCTGTGTTGCAACGTGGTTAGATATTAATTTAATGAAACATAAACAAGTAATATTAAAGTTTGAACTGACCCAGTGGTGGGATTCAAGTAATTTAACAACCGGTTCTCTGCCCTAATAATTTCTTCCAACAACCAAACTGCCAAACTGCTCAGAAAGTAAACAACCAGTTCTCCCGAAGTGGTGCGAACTGGCTGAATCCCACAACTGAACTGACCCATATTCTCCATTGATATACCCCAATAATGGTGTGCACCAAAAGTGTCTCTTTTGGAATTTGTTTAGATGGCAAAGGAGCCCCTGCCAGTTTTATGAACTCCTTTTTCACTTTAAGTCAACAAGGACAGGTAAAAATCAATACGATCTGTTCAGAAAGTGCTAGATTTATTTATAGAACACCAAATCATCACTTACAACATTGTTTTATACAGACTGCAGATATCTTTTTAATGCAATGTGTCATAACAGCTTCCTTCCATAAGGGCAGCGTGTCATTCTGATGGATTTTAAAAGCACAGGGTATATCTGTGAGAGGAAGGCATCAAGACAGGCCTGGCATTTTCTTTGCTCAGCAGAAATATTCCAAAAAGCAAGTAAGAATTAATGCAAAAAAATACCATGCATAATGTCTCTTTCAAAGCAACAGATCTGAGGAAATCCTGAAGATATCTCAAGGCAGATATTTGGCACCGATAGCCACAGAGAAACAGAGAGAAAAAAAAAACACGTTCTTTTGATATTTTGTTTGCTTAATAAAGCAAAAGAGAAATAGCCACAAATGCATTTTTAAAGCTCAGTAAATAAATAAGCACACAACACACAATTTTGTCTTGAAATGATCCGCATCAACCAAGCTTCTGCACCACATCCTAAATCAAACATTTTTTCCTTAGCTTGCAGCAAAGTCTAGACTTTGTTAACACAAAGAAGTGAGACAGCAGAGATTTTAGTGTCTTGCGCATTGGCTGGTGATTTGCTCTGATTTCATAAACGCTGGCTTAATTCACACTGACAAGATCTGGGCAGTAAAACAGTAGAGGTGGCTCCGTTTTGCCCTTCAACCAGCACAATGAGTTCCATCTGGGAACGAAACCTGTTGTTTTTAAAACTGCAGCAAAAGGTAAACATGCCAAAAACAATTTTTTAAAAAATAATAAATTAGGACGCTTTCAAAGAGGGAGGAAGGGCATGTTGTTCTAGAACAGTGATGGCGAACCTTTTTGGCACCAAGTCAGTGGTGAAACGTAAAATTTGTTACTACCGGTTCAGTGGGCGTGGCTTGGGGGGTAATGTGACTGGATGGGCGTGGCCAACTTTTTTTTTTTTTTTTTACTTTTAAAAGCATTTTTTCTACAACCTTAAGAGGGTGCAGAAAAAAATGCTTTTAGAAGCCTCTGACGATCAGGCAACTCAGCTGGGATCGCCAGAGGCTTTTAAAAGCATTTTTTTTCCCTACAACCTCTTCAGCTGAAGAGGTTGCAGAAAAAAAATGCTTTTAAAAGCCTCTGACGATCCCAGCTGAGCTGCGTGATCATCAGAGGCTTTTTTAAAAAAAACTTTTAAAAGCATTTCTTCCCCCGAAGAGGTTGTAGAAAAAATGCTTTTAAAAGTTAAAAAAAAAAAAAAAAAGCCTCTGATGATCGCGTGGCTCAGCTGGCCATGGGGGTGGGGGCTGGGATTTTTGCTACCGGTTCTCCGAACCACCCGCCACCATTGCTACCGGATCAGGCGATCCGGTCCAAACCGGGAGCATTTCACCCCTGCACCAAGTGCCAAAAAGGAAACATGTGCATGCATGTGCTCTGCACATACTCGTTTGGGCCACAACCCAGAAGAGGAACTGCCCAGGGGACATGCACACACCAGAAACCGAACTTCTGATTTTCAGCATGCAGCAAATCTTCCAGTTGCTACCACACATGTGCACGCTGGCCGGCATGCATGCTCACGCCGGAAAACGGAAAACCAGCTCCTCCAGTTTCTGGCACTGCTGCATGCACAAAGGCCAGCTGATTGTCGCGTGTACATGCACGCCAGAAACCCAGAAGAGGAACAGGCAATGCCACACATGCCAGATGACATGACTCTGCGTGCCACTTCAGACACGTGTGCCATAGGTTCACCTTCACCATCACAATTCTAGCAAATAGGATGTGTCTGCCTCAATAAAAAAAAAAAATAGTTTGATTGTTCTATCTAATGATAAAGTGACCTCCTAGTTCAAAAATAGAAACTAAAGCTCACAGTATCTACAGTTCCGATATGAAACTGGACTGCAAAATAATTGCAGTGCCAGCTAAAAAAAAAATCTCTATTTTTTTGGGGGGTGGGGAACCAAGTACACGTAAAACCCCAGGTTTTAGGAAAATAAGCTCCTTTAAACAGGGAGGAAGTAGCTATCATCTTATCATCTCATGTGGTTTTGAGTGTTAAAGGAAAGAATTAAGTGTATAATTTTCTACAGCTTCTCTAAGTACCTTCTTTCAATTGGATTCCCTCCCCTGTCTCCCAAGCCCACATGCTCTTGTGGCAGAGGAAGTCTCTGCTTCTAGAGGTGAATTAGATAAGATTTCTGTAAATCTTAATATTTCCCTTCAATTGTCCTTGCTTTAAATATAAACGGTGGGAAGCTTCTTCCGGGTCTCATACAATAAGGATGAAAATGGTGCCGAGGTGGTATTTTAATTGTAGAAAGCAACATTTGTGTGGTTGAACCAGGGGTGGAGCTGCTGGGGGTTCGCAGGGGTTCGGGAGAACCTCTAGCTAAGATTCTGTGCAGTTCGGAGAACCCCCAAATCTCACTCCTCACCAGGCCCCTCTCCTCCCAGGAGTTCCCACGTGGCCCATTTTGGATGCAGGTAAGTGCAGGGCGCGCACAGAGGCTCAGGGAGAGCAAACAACGGGACTACTGGAAATTCAGGAAGGCCAGAAATGGGCCTATTTCTGGCCCCCAGAGGGCCTCTGGAGCCTGGGGAGGCTGTTTTCACCCTCCCGGAGGCTCAAGAAAAGCCTCCAGAGCCCGGGGAGGGCATAAACGACCCCTCCCCCACCGTGGTGCAGGAGGCTGACATGGTCACGCCCACCATGGTCACAGACACCCAGTAACCGGGCAGAGAACCCCTTGCTAAAATTTTTGAAGCCCACCCATGTGTTGAACTACAAAGGTTCCACGTGTTTTCTTTGTTGCAAGTTTCCTTTCTGTGTGTCCTGCCTTTCAGATGACAGCCCCTCAGTGCAAAAAGCTGCCAAAGACATTTCTCTATCCAAAAGCATCTTCCAATTGAAAGGCTGTCAAGATGAAAATTCGTTTACGGCTAAAGAATCTTAAGAGGGAGAAGTTTAAGCACTGACATTCTCCATCGAAACAAACACATCACCAGTTGGTCCAAGATTGACAAAATACACTAAACCCCTTTTAAATGATGAGCACATATATATATAACGTACTAGCTGGATAACCATACTTTGCTACTTATGACCATTTTTCACACTTATGACCATTGTGGCATCCTCAATGGTCTTGACAGACTCTTGTTGTCATCATCACCAACAAAGTATATCTGGAGAAATGAAGGCTGCTGCTGAGGCCCCGCCATGATACTCCCTATCCTGTGGTAGACCTGCCCCTGCACTTTGAATGTTGGCATAGAATTTCCCTTCTTCACCCTATGGCTCCAAAAGACATCATTTGGAAGCATTTGTTGTACTTCCAGTCAACAGAAAGACAGTCTTTTAACTGGTGTTACAGTAGAAGGAGAAAGATTGAGGGCAAAAAAAGGAGACGACAGAGAACGAGGTGGCTGGATGGAGTCCCTGAAGCAGTCGCCGTGAGCTTAAATGGATTCCAGAGGATGGTAGAGGACAGGAAGGCCTGGAGGAATGTTGTCCATGGGGTCGTGATGGGTCGGACACGACTTCTCAACTAACAACAATAGTAGAAGGAACAGATTTTTCTGAACTGAGGAGGACAGTGTAAGAAGTGAGTTGGGGCTGGGACGCTATGCAGGAGAAAATCGGTTCACAATCCATTGGCTCAGTGGTGGTCGGTGATTGAAACACATAAGGGAATATCTCTCCCGCCGCCTTGAGTCCAGAAGCAGTTCCATCGGTGGAAGGCATGGACATTTTGGTGAGGTACTGACATTTAGTACTGTAAGGAGCCCCAGACCTCCCCTGAGTGAAGGAGTGGAACATCTGCCAGTTTGACCTGAGGTAATGGAATGTGAGACAAGTGGCAGTTGGAACCTTTTTCAGGTGGGGAGGGGAAGTAGAATGTCTAACTCAGTGATTCTCAACCTTGGCCATTGGAAGATGAGTGGACTTCAACTCCCAGATTTCCCAAGCCAGCACAGCTGGCTGTAGAATTCTGGGACTTGAAGTCCCCACATCTTCTGGTGTCAAGGTTGAGAAACACTGATCTAACTCCTCAACATCAGAGTGTGTTAATAATAATAATAACTTTATTGTCATTGTACATGTATACGCAGTATACCCATACAACAAAATTTACTTAACACCCAAAGACTAGGTCCAACACACATAACAATCCTCAAACACACTCCCACCCATCACAATTCCCCACCCCTAAACCACCCAAACATCCACACAACAGACCAAGTAATGCTGTCCAACAGCTCACGGATGGTGGCCCTTTAATTTATTGTTGAATGCAATTATAGCTCTGGGATAAAAACTATTCAGAAAACGTGTGGTCCGATATAATATACTGTATATGAATATACTGTACATGAAATACTAATGATCTGGTGGTCATTTTGAAAAATCCTTTCTTAGCGAGCGCCAAGAAGCCAAGAGGAACATACGTACCAAATTTCAAATTTGTAGGCTTTATTGTTCTGGAGATTTCGTGATGAGTGCATGGATTTCATTTTTATATATATAGATTAATATATTCCCCTTCTCATCCCTATGGGAAGGAGGTATCTTTTTTACCTTTGGTGGTACTTGGATGTTTTTATCCATTGGTGGTACTTTGGTGGTACTTGGATGTTCTTGAGATCTTGGCTCCTCATTGTAACTCCTATGGGACTATTCTGTTATTCTTTTTTGCCCTGCATGAGTGACTACCCTAACTCTGAGTACTATTTTCAACACACACATTGTTGTGGTGATGAGACAGAAGGAACTGAACCTTCAACCTTGAACAGCTTGACTTAAATAAGGTGTACACTTAGGTTATACTTGAAAACTAGTTTTCTGGTTTCTAAGATGATTACTTTCATCTTAGTTTGGCATCCATCTCAATCAATCAATGAATATCCTATCATTTGCCCAAAGGTGCTTTTTCAGGAAGCAACTGGACTTCCTTGTTTTTTTTCTTTTGAAGAAGTTTTGCTTCTCATCCAAAAAGCAAAACATCTTCAAAAGAAAAAAAACAAGACAGTCCAGTCACCTCCTGAAAAAGCACCTTTGGAACAGCCGTGACCTGGATGACTGAGAATCTCTACAGAATCCTATCATTTGGTTCAAGCTAATACTGTGATCTAAATGTGGGAAGATTCTTTAAAAAAGAAAATAAGCATTAGATTCATGTTAATCGTATGTATTTTATTCAAAAACCCAATGTGTCTTTTTTTTCTTTCATTGCTTAAATTGCATTAGAATAAGGGATATATTCTAATTTATCAATTAAGAAAACATCATGGGATTTCTTATGCCGTCTAGGACCCAATGGCACCAAGTCTGATTCATTTTAATTTATGTTTTCTCATGCAGAGGTAAGAGAAGAGCAGGCAAAGCTGGGGGGATAGAGTTAAGCACGTCATCAGTTTAGAGTTGTTGCATTCCCACAAGTGCTGCAAGCCTGACCTCTCCTGAATTCCATTGACCCTTATCTGGTGCCAATTTAGCATTGAACTTTAGCTGACCAGATTCTTGTGTACAGGCTTGAAACTTTTTGAATGGTCCTGGTTCTTTGCACCTGACAACAGTTGGAGAGAAAAATGGTCTACTCGGCATTGAATCCTCCCTGTAGATTCACCAGGGAGATAGAGGTGGCAAATTAACTGTTTAGAATAAGCTTCTTTTGACTTCCAAGGCAGGCATCAAAGCCTGTGCACATTAAAGGTTTAGATGTTGCATCGGGTAGATGTCAGGGTTCCAAGTAACACCTCCAACGAAATAAGACTCTGAGGCTTGAGTTTCCTCAAAGTTCCATTTCATTGAAGATGTCATATTGGCACATCTGGGAAAACCCGAATATGAAAGCTTCTAGGTTTTCCCCACCCAAAAAAAAGTCCAAGTCCCAGCACCCACATGTCCATCACATGATCCAATCAGGCACCATCCAAAACTGAAGATACCTCCCAGTAACCTCGTGCAGCTTCAGGGCACCTTGGCCTTGACTCTCTGAGAAAAGAATGTTATTTTGACTATATATCACCCACACTCTATACAATCCCCCTGTTGTGGTTAGCCAGCAGCCTGTGGAGCTGGTAGTGGAGTCGGACAGTGATGAGGCTGAGGAAGAACATGGGCCAGTCTTGGAGGCTGGGGAAGGCCCAGATGAGGGCTCTGCATCGGAGGCAGAGATGCCACCAGGGCCATCAGGGAGTGATGTGTGGAGTGCCTAGTGCACATATGAAAAGAGCTTCCAGAAGGCAAGAGCAGCTAAAGCAAAGAGGACGACTCGGGAGTAAGGCCAAGAGATGGTTGGCCCCTCCTATAAGGCTTAAAAGATCAGCAATGGCTTTTGGGTTTTTTGTCGGAAAACAACGTTGATAGTCTTGCTGCACTTATCTCTGGTCGGCGTCTTCTGCTTTTGAACTTTTGCCAAGAGAAGCCTTTGGCAGTTTGCCTAATTATACCAAGGTTGGTGATTAGACTGAAGAATTTGTGTTATGAAGAGTTTGTTTTAATTTAGTTTGGACTACGCTGAGAATGAGTTAATTCTCAGCTGTTCTAATAAAGTCTGTTTGTTTTGGAACTGTTTGCATTGATTACTACCTACTTGGGCCTGGGTCACAACAGCCCCCTCCCATTTTCCCACAGTAGAAAATGTGGCAGGCCTGAAGGCCCAACTGTAAAAGATGGCTTCCAGGTCTGACAGTAGAGATTTAAATGAGTAGAATTACAACCAACCAGGTTTATAAATTGTTGATAAAGCAGCCCATTTCATCCTCATTTAAACTATGGCAAGGTATGGGCATCATAGGAAGCCCAACCTCTTAAGTTATGTAAATCAAATAAAATTCCATTTGTATTATCAGATTCCAAACGGAGTCTTTGTACATCCCTACTAATCATATTGCACCATTCAAATTATATTCCAGTTGTATATGCTTTTGGTGGAACCCATATGGTTAATGCATCATTTCTTCGAGAGGTTTACAGAGTATCCAAGATGAGGATTATGAGATCTAGGAAGAATTCTGTTTGGAATTATTTATTTTAAATGTAAAAAATATTATTTCTAGCCTCCATGTACTTACTACTCTAGGAAAACTTAAAGATATTATCTGAGCACCGTATGCACTTCAGGTCTAGAAACTCACACCTTGGCCTTTGAAGCAGAAAAAAAGCCGTCCACAGCTCCAGCAATGAGAAGGTGGAGTGAGGTTACTGCAGCGAAGGTAAACATGGGGTGAAGAGGTGACAAGAAAGCCTCTTGATACCTGAAGGTAAGGCTGAGGAACATTTGCACAATCACTTCTCTGGGAACAGAAAAGGGACTTGTTGCCACTTACATTAGAAGATGACTGCTTAAAATTTTAAGAGATAGTAGAGTTGATCACTCACTTGGGTATGAAGACCAAAGGCCAAGCATGAGAGAAGCACCACTTCAGAGCTAGCAGTTTCTTCTTCCCATCATGTTCAAAATAAGGCAGAATAATAACGCTGAAAGAGGCTCTGAACCAGGGGTGAAATGCTCCCAGTTCAGACCGGATCGCCCAATCCGGTAGCAATGGTGGCGGGTGGTTTGGAGAACCGGTAGCAAAAATCCCTGCCCTCCCCCATGCCCAGCTGAGCCACGCGATCATCAGAGGCTTTTTAAATAAAACTTTTAAAGGCATTTTTTCTAAAACCTCTTCGGCCGATTGCTATTATTGCTATAATTCCATGATCAACAGCAGAAGTGAGAAGAAGGATAGCATATACTTATATAAGTACCAATAAAGGAGAATATTTGTAGCTGAGGGTTTCTCGCAATCATTTCACTACCCAAACTAGCACAATCAGTGCTACTGATGATGATTCTACCTAGTTTGCATAATGAAACATCTGCAAGAATATAACCAAGCTCAGAGAGCACCAAGGATCCCTCGCTTGTATAAGTATACCTGAACTTCAAGAACAATATCTAAATCCATTTTTCCTCCTCCACAATTTGAGAGTTACTTCCACTAACACTGACAAGGCCAGTCTCCCAACTGTATATAAAAAGAGAGCAAACCCCATTCCCTTCTAGCACGGAAGATGTTACCCCATTCGGTAACGAAAGAAAATCTGCAAGAAAAACAACCAAAAGCTCAGAGAGCATCAAGGACTCTACAATTCAACTCTGACCTACAAACTGTCAGCTTTGGAAGCCATATTAACCATAGAAGCTTCCACGCTGCCAACTTCTTGTGCTTGGGAAAGTAGGAGGTTCCCTTCGGTGAAGGTCATCTGGAGGAGGAGTGGTTTCAGTGATGGCTCAAGTTGGGATGGACATTGATAGGGCCATGTGATGGACTGATGGGTGCAGGGGCTGGATTTGGGGTTTTGATTTACTGAGGGAAAACTCGGAACTCTCCGATTCGGGTTTTCCCAGATGTGCTAGTATACCTATTCCAATTGAGATGATGCTTGTCTCAGAGTTTTCTTTCTTTTTTTTTTAATTTTTTTTAATTGATTTTACAACAACACAACACAACACAACATAACATATGAAACACAAACACGTGATATGTGTTTCTTTTTAGGTATCAGTTCCCCTTACTTTCTACTATATACCTTCTCCATTTTTCCCATCCTTTATTATCATTATATTTATGGTCCCTTTATTTTTAATTTTCTTCATTTACAATATTTTACATATTTGTCACCTTCTTCTCTCCATCGTTTATTCACATTTACATACTTTCCCTAATCTCGAGCCACTCATACCACTTAGTCCATACTTGATAATATTCTGTATCTTCCTTTTCTTTTATTTCTTTCGTTAATTTATCCATCTCCGCACAGTCCAGGGTTTTCTTAATTATTTCTTCCTCTGTTGGGATCTTTTCACTTTTCCAGGACTGTGCCTAGACTATCCTTGCCGCTGTAATTATATGCAGAATCAAACATCTAATTTCTTTGCTGTAAGTTCTGTTCAATATCCCCAGTAAAAACGTTTCTAGTTTCCAATCCGCATTATAGCCAATTATCTTGTCTTGTCTCTGAGTTTTCTATTGGAGTTGGGTCATTCTGGAACCCTGACACAAACCTTCTCTTGAATCCCAAGAAGACCCCAAGAAATCTCAGCAGACGTCTCCTCACAAAACACTCTTTACCAAGCTAATGTAAGAAGCAGAGATGGGAGAAACCATCTTCTATGACAGAGTGGAAGAGATAGAGGAGCAAAATTGGAGGTCACCAATGTACAGCCATGAGTTTTCCAGTCCAGTGACTTGGAACATAGTTAGCATGAATATATTTTCTATTTCACTCCTGCCCCAAAAAGCAGCAGCGAGAATTGCACGAAGGCAATATTCATTTGCTACCAGAACTCTAATTATAATCCATTCCAAAAGCATTAAAGCATTCACACCAAGCAACGAGGGAAAACAAGTGCACGGTTTCACTGCTGTGAGAGCTCTGAAAGGCACCTCGCTCAACCATAAAGTGGAAAGCAGGTCCGAAACATTGGTCCACTGTGCCCTCTTCGCTCTACGCTTTTCATGCACCAGAGGAAAGAGATTAAAAGCTTCTATTTCAGCTTAACAACAAGCCAAGGCTTTCTATCAAATCCGCACTGCTGGGAATTGTCGTTGGTTTAAATGGTGGTTAATTAATATCGGCCCCAATCAAAACACAGTTTTATATTTAGTTTGATTCTGTAACTGGAGTTTCAGCAATTCATGTACCTGGCCTGCGCCTCAATTTTGTTTCCCACATGCTAGTAGTATGGAAATGGCAATGGCAACTCACAAAACTTCCCTAAGTATTTATAGCCCAAACAATCATAAAACAACCCATTATATAATAAGGTAAAAGTTTCCCTCGCACATACGTGCTAGTCGTTCTTGACTCTAGGGGGCAGTGCTCATCTCTGTTTTGAAGCCAAAGAGCCAGCGCTGTCCAAAGATGTCTCCGTGGTCATGTAGCCAGCATGACTCAATATCAAAGGTGCACGGAATGCTGTTACCTTCCCACCAAAGGTGGTCCCTATTTTTCTACTTGCATTTTTTTACGTGCTTTCGAACTGCTAGGTTGGCAGAAGCTGGGACAAGTAATGGGAGCTCACCCCATTATGCGGCACTAGGGATTCGAACCGCTGAACTGCCGACCTTTCGATTGACAAGTTCGGCGTCTTAGCCACTGAGCCACTGTGTCCCATCATTATATAATACAGAGGTCCTAAACGAGCAAAATGCTGCAAACAAGCTACTAATAAAATCTCACAACTGAGTTCATAGGGAGCGACCCTGATCTTATACATTCTTACTTGAAATGCAATCCACAGAACTGAAGGTCTTTAGTTCAATTAGCTTCATATGATCCTTAGAAAAGCAGATTTTGGATAGAATTAGTCAGGATAAAATAAGGTAATTATTAATAAACAGAAAAGAAGGATTCAGACTTGGATTTGTGTTTCTACCTTTTTTTGGTACTAATATGACAAAAACAATGAAAACCAGGAGCATTGTTGTTACCGGTAGTCCTCAACTTACAACTTTAATTGAACATGAAATTAGAGTTGTAAGTCATTGGGGTCATAAGTTGAGGCATCATGTAACCAAATCCATTTTTTTTTGACATTTTTCATAGTGGTCAGGTTGTTGGGTAAGTCCATTTTCTCCAGTAGGTGGTGGAGGAACTGGAGGAATCTAACAATCATCCTTCCTGAGGGGTCACAACAAAACCAAAACAATACTTCAATGAACAAGAGACAAAGACAGTAAGGAAGAGGTTGAAGGGCAATGTATTGACATCCAGTCATAGTAGGAGAACCATTAAATCAAAGACTAATATGTCTATATGACAGAGACATTAGAGAACCCATCCATAATCTACACTGATAGTCACCTTCATTTGTATAAGGATTTACCTTTAAATCAAAGCAAGGAAATATGCAACCAACTAGATCACAAATGGAGTAGTAGGATGCCAGAGAAAGGGACAATAGAATTTAGTGGCAAAATTTATTTATTTTCAGCAGTGTGAATTTTGGGCGGAATGAGAGCAGATCCACTCCTATTTGCTTCCTCATATCCTCTAGATAGTGCATATAATCAAGATTATGGTTTTCCCAGTTGCAACGTATGGCTGTGAAAGTTGGACCATAAGGAAGGCTGAGCATCAAAGAATTGAGGCCTTTGAACTATGGTGCTGGAGAAGACTCCTGCGAGTCCCTTGGACTGCAAGGCGATCCAACCAGTGAGTCCTAGAGGAAATCAACCCTGACTGCCCTTTAGAAGGCCAGATCCTGAAGATGAAACTCAAATCCTTTGGCCACCTAATGAGAAGGAAGGACTCACTGGAGAAGAGCCTAATGCTGGGAATGATTGAGGGCAAAAGAAGAATGGGACGGCAGAGAATGAGGTGGCTGGACAGAGTCATTGAAGCAGTCGGTGTGAGTTTAAATGATCTCCTGGAGAGGGTGAAGGACAGGAAGGCCTGGAGGAAAGTTATCCATGGGGTCGTGTTAGGTTGGACACAACTTTGCAACTAAGAACAACAACAATCCTCTAGATAAGGCAGACTTGTCACAACAAAATTGGCAGCAAAATATCTGACTTTTGGTGGCACAATCTCAAGGTGTACAGGGGAGGTGGGAAGAATTTGTCAACACAAAGTTGACAAATTAAAATAAGTAGAACCAGGGGTACTTACCTTTACTACTGGTTTGCAACGGGATTGCGCATGCACAGAAGCTTCTGCGCATGCACAGATCACTGATGACAACATCCAGGGCTGTGGGCGGGGCCTCCCGCCGGTTTTACTACTGGTTCCCGCGAACCGGTCCGAACCGGGGACAACTCACCACTGGAACCCACCCTTGAGGGAAGGATATTGCAAAATCTCCATTCCCACCCACTCTGGGGCCAGCCAGAGGTGGTATTTGCCGGTTCTCTGAACTATTCAAAATGTCCGCTACCGGTTCTCCAGAACCTGTCAGAACCTGCTGGATTTCACCCCTGAAAAAATGCTATACAATAGGATCTTTTTCTCATGGAAACTCTTCTCCGTAGTATCTTCTGGAAGAAGAAAAGAAAAAGGAGGGGGACCAAAAAAAAGTACACATGGACCAGGCAGCACATAATTGCACTTGGACTCTGGTGAGGAACATGACTGAACACATGTCAGCTCAGTGTGGTTCCAGCAGCAAACTTTATCACTTACATAATACATTTCACATCCATTTGACAAGCCTGCCAACAAAGGACCTCAAAATGTGGCATCTTGCTTTGTCTCTGATAATACCCTGATGATGCAACAGAAATAGATAAGTTCAGAGGTGTTCCGAGATGAACAGAAACCAATTGTTCCCCCAAATGTTCTCAAGCTGAAATGTTCTCAGATTAAAAGAGGATCAGCATTGATGTCGTCTCCCTTCAAAACTGGCCTCCTGATGGACTGCAGCAGCACTGCCCAGCAGGAACCAGAGAAAATGGAAATTGGATAAGGTGTCTCCAATGTTCTATTTACAAGCCTCCACCAAAAAAGAAAAGAAAAAGAAAAGAAACCCACCAACCAAAACCCAATAACAACAAAGGATGAGATCAAAATGGGATACTCGCTTTTGATCTCTGTCTTTTTTTCTCTCCCCCATCTGATCCCTCAAATTAATTTAATATGTTAAATTTGCATTTCTGAAATAGTTTTAATGCAGAAGCTCCCAAGACATTCCTGCAAGCGTTTATTCCTGTAATAGGCACGGCTGGGTAAGACTTCAGAGCAATCTTTCAAATAGGTCAAATGGGGAAGGTATAAGGCAGCAACTGCCCTATTCTATCTTTTCTTTTACGTACACTGAGAGTGTATGCACCAAGACAAATTCCTTGTGTGTTCAAACACACTTGGCCAATAAAGAATTCTCTTCTCTTCTCTTCTCTTCTCTTCTCTTCTCTTCTCTTCTCTTCTCTTCTCTTCTCTTCCCTTCCCTTCCCTTCCCTTCCCTTCCCTTCCCTTCCCTTCCCTTCCCTTCCCTTCCCTTCCCTTCCCTTCCCTTCCCTTCCCTTCCCTTCCCTTCCATTCCATTCCATTCCATTCCATTCCATTCTAATTCTCTCTTCTCTCCTCTCTCCTCTTCTCTTCTGGACTATTCTCTTCTGTTCTGTTCTATTCTCTTCTATTTCTCTTCTCTTCTAATTCTCTCTTCTCTTCTCTTCTACTCTATTCTATTCGAATTCTCTCTTCTCTTCTCTTCTCTTCTCTTCTCTTCTCTTCTCTTCCCTTCCCTTCCCTTTTCTCCTCTCTTCTCTTCCCTTCCCTTCCCTTCCCTTCCCTTCTATTCTATTCTAGATGCTCTCCAAATATGCCAAAGAAACTCACTGGCAGCAAAGTGTGATAAGATGAAGAAGGGTCCCCTTCTTTTCAGATATAGCTCAACCGCAAGACAATAACAACTTTTGTTCCAATTACTCCAAGAGGAAAGTGAAGGCGGACATTGCCCACTCTGCACGACCACCTCCATGATGACCCAATGTTAACCAGATGCATTAGAAAGCAGATGTGAAAGGGTGACAACCTCTTGCCTGCGCCTATCTTCCATCTGAGTTCGTTACTAAGTGGTCGGTCATGAATGTTTGGTCCTCGGAGTTAAAATTGCTGCCTGCTACGGTGCTTGAACTGTCATCTTTTAAGTTATACACTGGTGACTTTGCCCATCTCTGCTGTGGCCCGCCAGCGGCCTGCACGGATCATGGCTGATCCCGATGAAGAGGAGGCTGGTGTGGTGTCGTGCCAGCAGCCTGCGCAGCCAGCGCTCACATCGGACAGCGAGGAGGCTGAAGAGGATGTGGTGCCAGAGGCAGAGACTCAGCCAGGGCCTTCAGAACCTCCAGAGGTTCCTTCAAGTGGAGAGAGCAAAGTGGAGGAGCCTCTCCTCAATGCTCGGGCACGCAGGGCTGCCAAAAGGCAGGAGTGGCTACTCAGGAGGAGGAGGTCTACTCGAGAGTAGGGCTTGAGGATAATTGGCCACTCCCTTAGCCTATTTAAGTCGCACGCAGCTAGTGCTTTCTTGCTGGAAACAACTCGTATTTATTATCAGAGTATTTTGGTTTATCGTATCTTGTTTTCTGGGCTGGTTGCCAACCTTTGCCGGTCTTGTTTATTCTTGCTACTTAATAAATTTGATAAGGACCGTTGGTGTGTGTCAATATCCCTGGAAATCCGGAGCTGGGGCAGAACAATCTCAAAACATCTTGGGCCATCCCTACTCTCGATTGCTAAAGATTGGCAAAGATCACATGTTTAACACACATAAAGGTAACAGTAAAGGTTCCCCTTGCACATATGTGGTAGTCATTCCCAACTCTAAGGGGCGGGGCTCATCTCCGTTTCAAAGCTGAAGAGCCAGTGCTGTCCGAAGATGTCTCCGTGGTCATGTGGCCAGCATGACTCAATGCCAAAGGCGCACGGAACGCTGTTACCTTCCCACCAAAGGTGGTCCCTATTTTTCTACTTGCATTTTTTACATGCTTTCGAAGTGCTAGGTTGGCAGAAGCTGGGACAAGTAACGGGAGCTCACCCCATTACGCGGCACTAGGGATTCGAACCGCTGAACTGTCGACCTTTCAGTCAACAAGCTCAGCATCTTAGCCACTGAGCCACCATATCCCTATCTTAACACACGTATAATCTATTATCTCTTTGGCTTATCATGTTGTATAAGCCCAGCCAAATCATGGCTTATGACCAATACAGCCATTTTGGAGTCTCCTGCTTTAGATCTCTACTGAAACATTTTTAGGACAACAAGAAAAAAAAAGACGGGAAAGGGAAAGGATCTAGAAGCTTGCCCTTAACAATGTACTATCTTTCATATTTGTTTCCTTTTCCTTCAACATACAGTAGAAGCATCATTCAAAAGCAAGAAGGTAGGGGAGCACCAAAATAATATCCTTGGAAACAATAGAACAGCTGGGTGCCATGTCAGTTACTGCCAAATGCTCTTAGAAATAGGCCTTTTTCATCACTTCCATCTTCTGGAACCTTCTCCTTCAGGGCTTTCATTTGGTCCTCACACTTCAGCAGATTGCAGTGCCCAGCTGATTTTTGCTGCCCACAAAGTCAACAAGATTCAAACACAATTTGAACACAACTTTTCCTCTCTGGTTTCAGGACGTTCCATATCAACCAGACTTACAAAACGTAAATATTTCAGCACCTTTGCATGTCGTTACCATAAATTGATCTTTGATTTTTTTTTAATTTGCATACATTATTTTATCCTTGAGCCTTCCACAAACAGACAGCCTGGAGAAAGATATAAAACTAAGCAGAACTTACAAGTTATATAAGTAAACTATTCTAAAATGCTGTTTTCTGGGGAAGAATAACAAGGAAAAGTCAATGCCTTTATGCCTTGCTGATGACTTTTTGAAGAACTTGGTGGTCCAGAAACAAACAAGATGTTAATCTTCAGAGTAGCTCCAACTCAAACAAAAAAAGCCAACATTGTACAGCCAAGCATTTTTCAAAGCAAATAACTTTGATCATGGGCTGAATTTGACAGAGATGGAGGGGATGGGGTTAGAAAGAAGATGCAAGGTTTAAGAAATACTGACGCATTTAATTCTGTAGTAGAAAATGAGAGAGTAACAGGGGAAAAAAGGACCAAAACATATATTGTAGCTTTCGAAACGATGCTTGAAGTAGGCCCTGGATTTCACTCCCTGCAACTCTTATCATTTTTATTTGATTGATAGATTGATTTTGAATCCATGAATAAAGTACCATGATGAGAACTTTGTTTCTGTCATATTTGGAACAAAATGAAATGCCTAGTGTTCCTTCTTTGCCAAATGTAATTATTCTTTAGATTGCAATATGCTGCTTTTGATGAATACTAAAAGTCTACGTTAAAATGTTTTATTCTATCAAAAAAGAAAAAAAAACTAGAAGAATTTCATGCTCATATCACAAAAATATTTGGCCATAGAAATAGGTTTGTATATATCCGTGATGGCGAACCTATGGCACGCGTGCCACAGGTGGCACACAGAGCCCTCTCTGCGGACACGCGAGCTATCACCCAGCTCAGCTCCACCATGCATGCGTGTGCACTTCCTGCCAGCCAGCTGATTTTTGGGTCTCTGGCGCGGGGGTACGGCACATGCGGGAGATGTGCATGCATGCATGGGGGTCTTGCACGCATGTGTGGGGATGGGAGGGGGTTTTGCATGCATGTGCAGGGGTGGGGGGACCGGGGGTGGAGCGGTGAACCTCCATGCCAAAATGGGCCACAGGGGTGTGTGGCACAGCCCCCATCCCCCCGCGGCCTGTTTTTAGTCCCAAGAGGGTTCAGAGAGGCCTGCCAGGTCCAAAACGGACCGCAAGGGTCATGCATGCATGCGCAGAGGGGGTGGGGGTTGCATGGGGGGATCGTGCACATGTGTGGGGGTAGGGGGAGCACAGGGGGGTCACACACTCATGCACAGGGGGTGTGGCGTGCGGGGGGCATTGCATTATGGGTGTGGCACGCGCACACCAGTGGTGGGTTGCTACCGGTTCTCCTCAGTTCTTGTGAACCGGTAGTGGAAATTTTGAGTAGTTCGGAGAACCAGTAAATACCACCTCTGCCTGGCCCCGCCCTCAATCTATTCACTGCCTCCCGAGTCCCAGCTGATCGGCAAAAGGAAAAAAACTGTTTAAACTCTTGCCGCGACGCTTCAAAGGGCCGCCCTACAGCTGATCAGCGGTAAAAGGCAGTGTGGTGGTAGACCAGTGTACTCAGAAAACAAATGGGTTCTGCAAGCAGTTAAAAGCCTGGTAGACCAGTACCTCTGCTAAATCCTAAAGAATTGTCATATGACCATCAAACCACACCTACAAAATAAGCCACGCCCACAGAACTGGTAGTAAAGAATTTTAGAACCCACCCCTGGCGCACACATGACCCTCCCACATTCCCCCCACTTTTGGCACATGACGGCAAAACGGTTAGCCATCACTGGTATATATGCTTCATAACCGCAATGTATTAATGCTGTATTTTACAGAGCAAAGCCCACTTCTTAAATCTCTAGGGATCTTAGTTATCTAGGCATAAATTATCGAATCTTAACTTATCTGGGAATTTTTCCAAATGCTGTTAAGTGGATTTCAAGTAGCAGAGGAGCCCTTTTCTGGAAAGAAACATCGTTTTGCAAACTCTGATGCATTGAAAGGGTTAGTAAAGCAGGCTCTGAACACCCAGTCACTTAATCCAGTAGGAAAGAACTAGCTCTAGCCAAATTAGTTTATTATTTTAGAACAGGGGTGGGGAGCCTTCAACTCCCTGAAGTTTGGAATAAAAATCCCAACATTCAGCTGGCTGCGGTTGATCAAGTCCAAAAACCATTAGAGTCACGGCTCCTTCATCTTTTATTCATAGAACGAGCTGTCTAAAGCCATCAACTCTCGTTGCTACCCCAAAGAATGGAACAAATGCCTCAATCTGCGTTTTCTTAATAAAATAAATCTTCTCTAATCCTTGCCCCACCTCCTGCCAACCTAGCAGTTCAAAAGCATGCATATGCGAGTAAATCAATAGGTACTACGTCGCTTGAGAGGTAATAGTTGTTGTGGCCTGCCGGCCGCCGGCCCCTCCAGCAGCCGAATCAGAGGAGGAGGAGGAGGGGGTGGCGTGGGAGTCAGGGTCAGCATCAAAGCAACCTGAGAGCTCTCAGGAGGAAGTGGGAATGGAGCTGGCAGAGAGAGAGAGAGAGAGAGAGAGAGAGAGAGAGAGACAGAGACAGAGACAGAGACAGAGACAGAGACAGAGACAGAGACAGAGACAGAGACAGAGGAGGAGCCTAGGCTGTCTGTCAGCCCTCAGATGGAGAGTCAACAGCCCCCAGGTCTGGAAGTGGCTGATGAGGAAGAGGAGGAACAGCTGGGTCCAGTGCCTGACATGTGGATGCATAGAAGACAAAGGAGAGGAGAGCAGTGGAAATCTATGGACCGGTCCTTGGGACAGAAGAGCTACCGCTGCTAGCGAAGCCCCACCCTAGCTCTGGGGATAAAAAGCAGGGGGCAGAGATGAATAGATGTGGCAGACAACTATTCATCTTCCGGCTGGCTGGACTTGCTAGCCTGCAGTGAGAGAGAAACTTTTTGCAAGGGCAGCTGGTTCTCCTCATAAAGGAATCTTTGAGTTAACTTCAGAGGGTTTGTCGTGTTTGGGGAGCTGGGTTAAAACAGTGGTGTTCAGTGCACCAAATGACCACAGAAGTATCTTCAGACAATGTTGGCTCCCTCAGCTAAAAAATGGAGACGAGCACCATTCCCTAGAATCAGAAAAGACTGGACCTTTTATTTAATTACCCGTATCCTCTTCAAACAATCTTTACCACTGAAGATAACAGTGCAATTAGGAAGTAGTCACTTCTACACTGTGCATCTTAGACAATTTAGGGAGACTGGAAGTAAGTCATTGCATCTGCGGTGATGCAGTTTCAAGGAGACAGCCAAGTATTTGGTGCTACTCCACAATCGGCATTACACACTGTCCCCGTCCGTCTCCCACCCACCCACCCATTCCAGTTTCATGTATCTGGGGGAGTCGGTCTGCTTTTTCATCTTTTTATATGGGTCAACTGCAGCAGCCTTCCAGTTGCCCTACCTCTGGCATGGATAAGGTAGCTCAAGTCAAAGGTAGCAATAAGACTTTATATATCGCTCCACAGTGCGATTTCAAGCTATTTAGCTCTCATCAGCTAGCCATACCCTTACTTGGATTCGAACTTGGGCTGCCTGCATATTAGGCAGTTGTATTAACCTCTGAGCCACAAGTTCTCTTCCCTTCATCAGCTTGAGCCAGTGTTGGGCTCAAGACTGAGTCCTCATTTTACCAACCTTGGAAGGGTGGAAGGCTGAGTCAACCTTGAGCTGGTGAGAATCGAACTGCTGGCAGTTGGCAGAATTAGCCTGAAATACTGCATTCTAACCACCATGCGCCACCATGGCTCTAGGTCAGGGGTGTCAAACTCAAGGCATGGGAGCCAGAGCTGGCCCATGGGGTGCTTAGAACTGGCCCGTGGGGCCGCCCTGGAGACAGCAAAGAACTGCCCCACAGTGTCTCTGCCAGTGAAAATGGAGCCATTGTAGCCAAAAATAGAGCTCGCAAGGGCTGCGGGCGTCCCTCCCAACTCCGTTTTTGCTGGCAGAGGGTTGCAGGAGGCCATTGCAGGCAAAAACAGGGGGCTGTGGACAGCACTCCCAAGCTCCGTTTTCACTGGCAGAGGGTTGCAGGAGGCAGTCGCAACCGAAACGGAGCTCGGGAGCCCGTTTTCGCTGGCAGAGCTCTAGGGCCACTACAGGTGCCCCCAACACAAGTGACATCGAGCTGGCCATGCCCACCCTGGCCACACCCACCCTGGCCCCCCAAGGTCAAACACACTGATGTGGCCCTCAATGAAATCGAGTTTGACACCCCTGCTCTGGATGATAGAGAAAAGAACTATGCCAGTGATGGCTAACCTTTTTGCCATCATGTGCCAAAAGCGGGGGGAGTGTGGGGGGGTTGCGCATGCGCATGCCCACACCCATAATTCAATGCCCCACATATCCCGCCCCCCCCACGCATGCATGCATGACCCCCCTGAGCTCCCCCCCCCCACACTTTTGGCACGCGACGGCAAAAAGGTTACCGGTGGGTCCAGTAGACCTGTTTTTCGCTCTCCCCAGGCTCCAGAGAGTTTCTGGGACCCTGGGGAGGGTGAAAATAGCTTCCCACCCCCACCCCCTGGAGGCCCTCCTGAGGCCGGAAGCGGCCGGTTTCCTGACTTCCGGTGGGTTTGGAAGGCCCGAAAATCAGCTGGCTGGTGCGTGCATACATGTTGGAGCTGAGCTAGGGCAACGCTTGTGTGCCTACAGATACGGCTCCGCGTGCCATAGGTTCGCCATTACGGAACTATGCTGTTCTGATCTCTTTGGAAAGAAGGAAAGGGTTTTAAAGAAATTGATGCAAGGCATGTTTCATAAGAAATAAGAATTTTAGAAGTGTGAATCCTCTAGCTTGAATCCTC
Organism: Pantherophis guttatus; assembly: GCF_059756535.1. Taxonomy (NCBI): domain Eukaryota; kingdom Metazoa; phylum Chordata; class Lepidosauria; order Squamata; family Colubridae; genus Pantherophis; species Pantherophis guttatus. The sequence continues at coordinate 15,491,255 of NC_142074.1, read as the reverse complement.
TGACCATCACTGACCAGGCAACTGTGGAAGCTTGCAAAAAATCCTATTCAGAGCTAACCTCATAGTAGAGACCACATTTGAAGCAGACTGTAACCAGCTTTTACTCACTGTTCGCTACCCCTGTGCAGTTACCAGCTCTAAAATTTTTACTGTACATTAACAATTCATCAAGCTTCCCTCTGGTCAAGACCAGACACTTCAGGTGTGAAAGACAATATGCAATTCTAAGATACTTTTTTTTCTTCTCAAGTTGGTATAAAGGTAACAAATATGTTAACAAATCAGCGCTCTTTAAATGTGAGAAATCTTGCAATGAAATATGCTTACAGGCCTTTGACAAAATAACATTCAAGATACTGTCAGAAGATACAGACTTAGCAGAAGGGAAGGAGAAGCAAAAAGTTTTTAAAGATGCTGCCCACATATAGGGAGGGAAAGAGGGAGGTATATTTTTTCAGTGCCATTCAATGTAATTTTGAAAAGTCACTAAATGAACTGTTGCAACTTGAGAACTACCTGTACCCAGTAGTGGGATTCAAAGTTTTTTACTATCGGTTCTGTGGGCGTGGCTTGGTGGGTGTGGCTTGGTGGGTGTGGCAGGGGAAGGATACAAATCTCCATTCCCTCCCCATTCCAGGGGAAGGATACTGCAAAATCTCCATTCCCACCCCACTCCAAGGGAAGGATACTGCAAAATCTCCATTTCCTCCCCACTTCAGGAGAAGGATACTGTAAAATCTCCATTCCCTCCCCATTCCAGGGGAAGGATATTGCAAAATTTCCACTTTCTCCCCACTCCAGGGGAAGGATATTGCAAAATCTCCATTCCCACCCCACTCCAAGGAAAGGATACTGCAAAATCTCCATTCCCTCCCCACTCATGGGGGAAGGATATTGCAAAATCTCCATTCCCACCCCAGTCCAGGGGAAGGCTACTGCAAAATCCCCATTTCCTCCCCACTCTGGTGCCAGCCAGAGGTGGTATTTGCCGGTTCTCCAAACTACTCAAAATTTCTCCTACTGGTTCTGCAGAACCTGTCAGAACCTGCTGAATAGCACCCCTGCCTCTACCTCTGGTGGCTTCTCCTGTTAAGAGTATAGCATGATATCGTGACCATAGATGAAACAGCGGGATGATTCAATGCTTAGATATGGCTGCAATAATTTTTCCCTTTGTCCCCAGCAATGACATTTGTAGTGGTAGAAGATAGGTTCTGGGTTAAGGATACCTTAAGGCTATTGCAGAACATATTTAGAACTGGGAAGTTCTTCCTGCAGTGGCCTTCAGATTCCTAAAAATTGTGACTTTGTTTGCATGAAATCAGGGTATTTTTCTTATCATAAGGGTAGGGATGCAGTGGCTCAATAGCTAAGACGCTGAGTTACTCGATCAGAAGGTTGGCAGTTCAGCAGTTCAAATCCCTAGTGCCATGTAACAGGGTGAGCTCCCATTACTTATCCCAGCTTCTGCCAACCTAGCAGTTCGAAAGTAGGTAAAAAATGCAGGTAGAAAAATAGGGACCATCTTTTAGTGGGAAGGTAACAGCATTCCATGCGCCTATGGCGTTGAGTCATGCCGGCCACATGACCACGGAGATGTCTTCGGACAGCGCTGGCTCTTCGGCTTTGAAATGGAGATGAGCACCGCCCCCTAGAGTCAGGAACCACTAGCACATATGTGTGAGGTGAACGTTTACCTTTAAGGCTATTGCAGAACATATTTAGAACTGGGAAGTTCTTCCTGCAGTGGCCTTCAGATTCCTAAAAATTGTGACTTTGTTTGCATGAAATCAGGATTTTTTTTCTTATCGTAAGGATAGGCTTTACACTATCATTCATGCCAAAGTGAACCAGGCACAATTACTTCTTAAAAAGCATACAAGTATACATGTTAGAACCTTTTAGGATTTTTTTTTTTAATACTTCAAAAGATTAGCCAGAGAATGTACCACCCAACGCAAAGTGTTTGATGATCCATTTACTCTTAAAACCACACCGTCCTTCCGCATACACATTCCTAATGCTTCCTGATATAAAATTACTAGTCAGATTTTATGCAAAAGAATAGTCACCTTGCAATCTGAAAGAGTCACATTGGGAATGGAAGGGAAGTGAAAGAGAGTTTCCACCCTCCAGGACACACGTTCTCTGATCCAAGTGACAATCCTTGACTAAAAGGATTGCAAAAACCAATTTATTCCTAAAATAGCCAAGCTAAACTTCTTCTGAAAATCGGACACATCAAGACAAGGGTATGCTAACCAGCATAAGGGTCTAAGAATGGCATGCAATTCTGAGGGTGGCTGGTGGTTGAAGCCCCACCCCTTTCTAATGTTTTTCATTTTTTGAAAGCCTGTTCAATTTTTTATTTTCTTTTAATTCTGCTTTTTTTAAATATTTTAACTGTTATTGTATATGTTTGTATGGTTTTCTTTGTAAACCACCCAGAGCCCCATAGGTGAGAGGGTGGCGTATAAATTTGATAAATAACATAGGCGCTATTTATCATAAAGAAAGATCAAAGTTAGTTATCTCTTGATCAATGTTGATCTGTCAATTTGATACAAGATTCTCAGTGGCCCTTTTAGTCTAAGAGTCGTGTTGGCACAGTGATTAGAATGCAGTATTGCAGGTTAACTCTGCTTACACTGCCAGCAGTTCAATTCCTTCAAACCTGACCGGCTCCAGGTTGACTCAGGCTTCCATCCTTCAGAGGTTGGTAAAATGAGGACCCAGATCATTGGGGGCAATACTCCTGTATGCTGATTCTGCAAACTTCTTAGAGAGAGGGCTGTAAAGCACTGTGAAACGGTATATAAGTCTAAGTGCTGTTGCTATATTGCCCCGTCCTTCTATTCAGGATCAATATTTCACAACGAGAAACCCTGCAATGGTAGACATTTGGAGCAAGATCTCTAAAGATGGTCACTTCACAATCAATTTTTTTGTAAAGTGATTTAATTGACAGATTTTGATGAAATGGACGAATTGACTTTTTTGATGAAAGACATTAATCTTTAATCAGGAAGCATCTGGGAGCCTCCAAGATGTTGCAAGGAGGGTTCTGCACTTCTCATTCCCTGCCACTCTTTTTTTAGAAAACAAGAATTTTAAAAAGGAGGAGGAGCCCTGAGATAGTCCAGTCAGCTCCATTTCTTTCCCATGTTTCATGCATGCATGCGTTAATGTAGACATACACATAGCCAGATCTCGGGGGGGGAAAGGCAAATCTGAAATACTGAGTTCTAAACCAGAAATTTAACTCCAGGGTTTCTGTTCTGGACATTTAGCAGAAGAACCTGTTAATCCTAAACTTCAGAGAAGGAGAGCCTAATTTAACCCCAAACCATCTAGGGCAGGACTGTCAAACTCATGGTTTGTGGGCCAGATACATCATGTGCTGGTCACGCCCACACCTGGTTTAGCAAAGGGAGGAAAGTCCCAATACTTCATGTGATGCCGTCATGATGACACGAGTTTGACACCCCTGACCTAGGAGATATTTGGGATGGACATCCATCTCCTATAATTATGGTGTTGTTGTAGCCCGCCAGCAGCCTGCGCGGATCATGGCTGATCCCGATGACAAGGAGGCTGATGTGGTGTCACGCCAGCAGCCTGCACAGCTGGCGCTCATATCGGACAGCGAGGAGGCTGAAGAGGATGTGGTGCCAGAGGCAGAGACTCAGCCAGGGCCTTCAGAACCTCCAGAGGCTCCTTCCAGTGGAGAGAGCGAAGTGGAGGAGCTTCTTCTCAATGCTCGAGCACGCAGGGCTGCCAAAAGGCAGGAGTGCCTATTCAGGAGGAGGAGGTCTCCTTGAGAGTAGGGCTTGAGGATAAATGGCCACTCCCTTAGCCTATTTAAGTCGCACGCCGTTAGTAAGTTTCTTGCTAGAAACAACTTGTAATTATCATCAGAGCATTTTTGGAAAAGTCTTGCTTTCTGGGCTGGTTGCCAACCTTGCCAGACTTTGGTTTATCCTTGCTACTTAATAAATTTGATAAGGACCGTTGGTGTGTGTCAATATCCTCAGGAATCCAAGGATTCCCGAGAACAGGTGTTGACAGGATCTTGATGTCAACATGCCATGCTACTCTGTCTTGATTTGGTTGAACGTAGTATATCACACTATATGTGCACCTAGAGAAAAATGGGATGCGTAGCTGAGCTGCTGTACACCTATGAACCATAACCCAATGTTCATCTCCACTCCCAAATGCTACTGTAGACTCCACCATACCCAACTAAAAAACACAGACCTGGATTTACTTCAGCGTAACTCTTACCATCCAGCCCTCACAATTCCAGGCAAATAGATGGGGAAGAAATGGAGGTAGTGACAGATTTTATTTTCCTGGGCTCCAAGATCACCGCAGATGGGGACTACAGCCAAGAAATTAAAAGACGCTTGATCCTGGGGAGGAAAGCTATGGCAAATCTAGACAGCATACTAAAAAGCAGAGACATCACCCTGCCAACAAAAGTGCATATAGTCAAGGCTATGGTTTTCCCAGTTGCAATGGATGGCTGTGAAAGTTGGACCATAAGGAAGGCTGAGCACCTAAGAATTGAGGCCTTTGAACTATGGTGCTGGAGAAGACTCCTGTGACTCACTTGGACTGCAAGGTGATCAAGCCGGTCAGTCCTAGAGGAGATCAACCCTGACTGCTCTTTAGAAGCCCAGATCCTGAAGAAGAAACTCAAATACTTTGGCCACCTAATGAGAAGGAAGGACTCACTGAAGAAGAGCCTGGGAACGATTGAGGGCAAAAGAAGAAGGGGATGGCAGAGAATGAGGTGGCTGGATGGAGTCACTGAAGCAGTTGGCGTGAGCTTAAATGGACTCTGGGGGATGGTAGAGGACAGGAAGGCCTGGAGTTGCGAGGGGTCAGACACGACTTTGTGACTAACAACAACTCTTACCAATAGGAGTCAGACGAGATATGCAAGCAAATAAGTCAAATACAAGGGCAAATTGAATACAGCATAGCTTTCAAGGAGAGCACGATACTGGATAATTGTGAATCACACAGCAGCATGGAACAGCTAAGGTTCCGTGCACCACCAAGTCATCTTACAGAGGCACATGAAACAACAACACTAAGTTGGGGCCATAAGCTCAGCTGCACATCACAGCTCAGTTGCAGAAAATCTTATTCTTGGCACGTTCTGTTAATAGAGACACATGGCAAACAATATTAACCCCATCACTAATCAAGCTTAAAAGCTTTTCCTGGAGAAAAAATGTTGAGAAATTGTTGTTAAATAATTGCCGCATGGGTTCAGAACTCCAGAGGGCAGCAGTAAAATCCAAATTGCCCAAAAAATTAAAATAATAATTCATCAAATTTATATGTCCGCCCATGTCACAGAAAGCGACTCTGGGCAGCATATAACAATTGAAAGGTATGTATATAAACAGTCATTATTAAAAAATATAAGACCATTATGAAAAGAGAAAAACCAGACAACATAGGGGAAAATGAATATCTACTATGCGCAGGGGTATCAAACTGGTGGCCCGCAGGCCAGATGCGTCACGTGCAGACCATGCCCACCCCAGCTCCGCAAATGAAAAAACGTCACGAAACATCACACAGCGGCAACGTGTGCTATGCTGTTATAGGTCTTGAGGAACCTCTGGAACAGTGATGGGACACCATGGCACAAAAGACCCACTTCCTGGAACCCACCAAATGTAACTCCTTGGCAAACTGGACCCACAACATGTGTCAACTTGCAAAGCATCCCTGGCCTGCTCTTGGGTTGCCATAAGCAAGGGGGGATGGGAAATCGATGAAACGGTACAGCAGCCAAAGACAGATGCACATTCTAGATTTATCTCTCTCAAGGCTGTATCCCAGGGTTACCCACAGTGGCCAGAGGGGAGTGATCTCTACAACCCGCGAAATTGCTCTGTTGATTGATGACACACCCTGGGGGGGAGGGGGGAAACAGGGTCATGATTGGGGCATAAATTACATAGGGTCAGAGTTGGCTTCACTTGGGAATGTGCCAACATGAAGCTCCTAATAAATAACTGGATTTCTTTTGAAGCTCGAGGCTCATGATTTAATTAGGGCATCCGTCTGAACCCTGACAACATGCCTTCTGTACCACATCTGAAGGGACAGGCAGATATAACCAGGCAGAGGCCCAGTCCCATGCCATGAAATGTTTTATAAAGTTAAAACCAACATTTTGAATTGGACCAGAAGCAAACTTGCCACTCGGTTGCATTCTGCAAGAGTTGAAGCTTCTGGATGCTTTTCAAAGGCAAGCCCACACAAGTGCATTACAACAGTCCAATCTGGAGGTGACTAGAAAGCAACTAGGAGCAGAGTTCCCCACTCCCCCATATCTAGGAACAGGCGCAACTGTCACACAATGCAAAGATGTGCAGATTAGACATAAGTGCACAATTCCAACACTATCTTGAAAACATTCCCCTGGCTTTCTGATGACAATGTTTCCACACAATTATTGCAAAATTGTATATGAGCATTAAGAGCTCTTCCCTTGTGCATTTCAGTATCATACACATGATATGTCCCTGCTTTATATTATTAAATACTATGCACGAATCTGACCCTGGACGCTTTGCATATGGTTGGCATAGAAGCTTGCATGATTCCATCCATCATTATCCTCACTACTGTTGCTTTTTAAAGTTGTATCTCAGCCTGCCATTGGCCAAAATGGCCAACAGCATTTTTTTAAACCTTACAGAGAATTAAAAGTGTCATTTACATTTGCTAAACCAAACAAAATAGATTTCCTTTGATGGCCCATCGCTTTAAATCAACACGTCTGGCATCCTATCACAATTCTGATAGATAAATGCAAACATATGCAAGGTGCAACCCATCAATGCTAAGTTCAGTTGTTGCTTCTGTTTATAAGGTCAACTTAGCAAATCTCTCACCTGAAACATCTTTCTTCCATGACAGTTCTGCCTTCTGTATCGCCAGCCTTCCAGCTGCTTCAGATTTTCTCTGTTCTCCTTCAAAGCACTGCCAATCTTTTTCTTCCCACGCTGCATACCAGGACAAGCTGACTTCAATATGCTTTCTCCATTTGAGGTCCAGAGCAAGTAGCCACTGCTGCTACCCCCTACTCTCCCTTGTCTGGTCAGGACACTTTGAGATAAAGCTGGGTTGGAAAGATAACATGGAAAATGTGAGACTTCAATGCTAAGGCAAGCGTTTTGATCTTTGTCAGCCTCGAGGGGCCACAAAAAAAGTGCGGAAAACATCCTCATCCCTCCCTCTTCCTGAACAGGAAAAAAACTCCCATTCTAGATTGGCCTAAAATAGTGGACACTGTCATCCTTTTCTCAGGGAGATAATATTCCAGAGATTTGGAATATCGGAGATAGACCTCAACACAGATGCTTATTTAGCAAAAAAAAAAAAAAAAAAGTGATGAGATAAAAAGGACAACAAAACAAAAACAAAAAACTTTTTGCTGGGCTGTTTCAGAAGTCAGCTGCCACTCGTTTTCTTCTTTTTTTTTTCTTTTTTTAATTTTCAAAAAACAATCTCTTCCAATGAAAAAAGGCTTTTAAAAGTAAAAAAAAAAAAGCCTCTGATGATCGCGCGGCTCAGTTGGGATCGTCAGAGACTTTTCAAAGCATTTTTTTCTGCAACCTCTTGGCCAAAGAGGTGGTAAAAAAAAAAAATGCTTTGAAAAGTCTCTGACGATCCCAGCTGAGTTGCCTGATCGGCAGAGGCTTTTCAAAGCATTAGAAAAAATGCTTCAAAAAGTTTTTAAAAAAAAAAAAAAGTTGGCCACGCCCACTCAGTCACATTACCCACTCAGTCATATTTTATGATTTTATGGTTGATTTTAAATTTTGATATGGATTTTAAATTGATAAATTTTAAACTATGGGCCAAATTTAATTATTTTAAATCTATTTTTAATCGCACTTTATGTATAAATGTTTTATTTTGGCTGTTCACCGCCCTGAGTCCGAAAGGAGAAGGGCGGTATAGAAATTTGAATAATAAATAAATAAATAAAAATAAATACCCACCACCACCACCACCAAGCCATTCCCACTGAACCGGTAGTAACAAATTTTACATTTCACCCCTGAGTGAAACCCACTATTGCAAACATCTCATTCAGCCACAATTTCTGGACTCAGCTGCCAAGACTTGTCATCACCTCTGAGCCACAGAAATCAAAGCCAAATCACCTATCTCCTTCAACTTGCTTCCTTCAGTAGAATCTGCCACCGTCAAGAGAGTGTGATTTACAAAGGTGGGCAATGAATAAATGTTGGATTAAAGCTTCCATCATGAATAGCTACAGTATTAGCCGCATTGCCTGGAGATAAGGAGCACCGTAGTCCAAGACATCTGGAGAGCAGCAATCAGTCTTCAACTTAACTATGGTTTACTGAATTAGGCTAGTGACCTGGGTTCACATGGCAGAAAAACTAGTTCCAGCCCGATTAGCCAGGTCAGTTGAAGAACAAATACACATTTTCATACAACGTGCTTATGTTTTAAGCTACATGCTGCATGAATCCAATGCACAGCTTCAATGCGCTGTGCATGTGCAGAAAATGAGGCCGTTAAACAACCACATTAAGTACATTTGCAAAAAAATGGGTCACTGAGCCAACGATCTAGTTAACTCCATTCTAGCTATGAACTTGTGCAGCCTTAGGCTAAATCCGGCACCATGGTTAAAAGCTTCCCATTTTAAATCCATCCATAGTATTAACTATTTCTTCTTCTTCTGGAAGACCAGGGTTTCCTTGGTACCTTTCAGGTGTGTAAACCAACTCCCAGCTTTCTCAAAAATTGCCATGTCAAATACTTTCTTAATTACTAAACCTTCGGAAGGTATGTTTGTATTTCTCCAACATTGCACAAAAGCTAAGCTTGCTGAGGTTATTATATGTAAAATGAAATATATTATTATTTTATCATACTTACTTTTAGCTATTCCTAGGAGAAACAGTTCTGGGGTGTATTCTATCTAATGTCCTGTTAGTTCCTGTAACCATCTATGTATTTTCTTCCAGTACTTCTTCATTTCAGGGCACAACCACCATGTATGATAAAAGGTGCCTTGTTTTTGACTACATTTCCAACACTTCAGGCTTAAATTTGGATATATTTTCACTAGCCTAGAAGGTGCCAAGTGCCAGCAATAGAACATTTTATATTGGTTCTCTTTGTATTTTGCCAATTTAGTTATCTTATAATTTCTATTCCAAATTTTATCCCAGTCCTCCACACTCGCAGGTGTTTATAATTTGGTTAGCAAATTCCTTAAACTAGCTCCTCCTCCTCAGATTCTCTATCAGTGTTCTTAAAGAAATAGTAGCCATTGACTGAAACTCTGGACTGGAGGAATAAGGAATGCTACCCGTGGAATCCAAAAAAATATATAGCATTTGGAAATAAGTTGTGGCATCCCAAATAAAGCTGTGAGAATCTGATTGTATCCTCTTTCTCAAAATTGTTGCCATCAAGTCCTAGAATATGATCAGTAGTGGGTTTCAATTTAGTTTGCTACCAGTTCGCTCACCTCCCACCCGAATCGGGGCAAACTGGTAAGCAACCCACCACTGGATATGCTGCACAGAAAGAAAGCACCACTGAGGCTAACTTCACAAAACCCACAAACTAGGCAACCAGGTTTTAGAGGGTTGGGTGAACCCAGTTCGCATGGCAAGCTTACAGTTCACCATGATATATTCGTGCTGCAGTGGCGCAGTGGTTAGAGTGCAGTACTGCAGGCTACTTCTGCTGATCACCGGCTGCCAGCAGTTTGGCAGATCGAATCTCACCAGGCTCAAGATTGACTCAGCCTTCCATCCTTCTGAGGTGGGTAAAATGAGGACCCAGATTGTTGGGGGCAAGATGGTGACTCTGTAAACTGCTTAGAGAGGGCTGTAAATAGTGGTGGTTGCCCCTGGTTTGCGAACCGGTAGTAAAACCAGTGGGAGGCTCTGCTCACTGACCCGGACATCATCAGAAGTGATCTGCGCATGCAGAGAAGCTTCTGCGTATGCACAGAAGAGTGTGTGCACACAGGGGCGGGCACGATATGAACCGGTAGTAAAGGTAAGTAGAACCCATCCCTGGCTGTTAAGCACTGTGAAGTCTATATAAGTCTAAGTGCTATTGCTATATATTCAGACCTAGACAACTGGATAGAGCAAACTATGATTTAGTTTGAATAAGCAGGTTGTATGAACAGTGCCAAGGAAAACTGAGGTTATTATAGTGTTTCTTTGCTCCTCTCTTCCGGCTCAATTTTCCCTACTTTAGCACTGCCATGTTTTGTTGGGATTGCAAAAGAAACTTTGGCCGTGCCAAAGGGGAACTCTTGAGTGTCACCAGCCCAACCCATTTTCTATTCCAAGCTGGGAAAAGGTTGCTTTGAACAAACACTCCTTTAATCCCGCATCTGAAGTAAACCTACCAGACTAATCCTAGCAAACTGCCTTAAGAAAACCTTGTCATTCATCCAAATTCCTGCTGGACTTGTACTGCCAGACAGCGAGAGAGCTTTATTCATTGGAAAGAGAAATGTTTTGGTTTTGTGTTGCCGTTGTTTGTCCTTCTGGCGTGCTGATTTTTTAAATTCCCCTCCCCTAGGTCATCGGGCTTCCTGAGATTGTTCTCATTAATGATTACAGTCAAAGCAACAATGCTGAGTTTTATTTATTTGGTTTTTTTTTTCTTTTAGCTTTGCAGACTCTCATTCCTATAATCAGGCATAGGGTCTATCACAGGTCTTTATTAAAGAAGCCCAATTAGCTTGACCCTGACTCAGGAGAGACTCAAAAGCACTGGGTCCTGGATCAGGTCATTTATTTGTATAAAGAATGGGAGACCGTTTATTTTGCAAAACAAAAACACGAAAGGGAAATGTGAAACTTACAACTCTTTAAGAGTGAGAGTTGCCTATCACGTCTGTCCTTTACAGCACATACATCCTTGACTTACAACGGTTCAAGGGGAAACTCACCAAATTTGCAGATGATACTAAGTTGGCAGGAATAGCCAACACTCTAGAAGATAGGCTCAAGATCCAAATGGATCTTGACAGACTTGAACACTGGGTCCTGTCTAACCAAATGAAATTCAATGTAGAGCAGAGGTGGGCAACTATGGCCCTTTTATGACTTGTGGACTTCAATTCCCAGAATTCCTGAGCTAACATGGCTGGCTCAGGAATTCTGGGAGTTGAAGTCCACAAGTCATAAAAGGGCCATAGTTGCCCACCCCTGATGTAGAGAAAAGTAAAGTCTTATACTTAGGTAAGAAAAACCAAAAGCACACATATAAACTGGGGAAAACCAGGTTTAGTGGCAGTGACTGGGAGAGGGATCTTGAAGTCTTAGTGGACAACCAGCTAAATATGAGCCAGCAGTGTGCAGCGGCAGCTACAAAAAGCCAACACAATCCTAAATTGCATTAACAGACGGATACAATCAAGATCAAGGGAGGTACTAATACCTGCATTAGGGTTGCCAGGTCTGCTTCCAAAAAATAGCGGACAAGCGGGGGAGGAGGGGGTTAAGTAGTAAAAAAATAAAAAAAGTTTACAATTAAATTATATATTTTCTTACAAACATTTTAACACGTATTAAAATAATCACTTCAAAACTTTACTTAAAATTCAAAACATCAAATATATTATAATAATATGTAAACTATTAAATTACATTTTACTTTGCTGTCGTGTGTATTTTTTATTTGACTGCGCAGCTTTGATCTCATCATTAATTTTTTCGGAGAATCGAGTTCAATGGATATTCGATCTTTGTCTCATTCTAACTTATGAAAAAAAAGATAAAACACGATTCTCCTATCCTTATTCTCTTAGACTGTACAGCTTTAGATTACGTACCATTTCATCATAAAGCTTTTGAATAAAAAAAATGTCCACTATTTTGTGAAAAAAAATAGTGAGCATAATGTGAAAATAGTGGACTGTCCACTCAAATAGTGGACACCTGGCAACCATCCAGTTTTGGCCACCACACTATAAAAAAGAAGTTGAGACTCTAGAAAAAGTGCAGAGGAGAGCAACCAGGATTGCTGAGGTAAAAGATGAAATGGGCGGGAAAAAAGGCAGCACAGGTGCCTGCAATTAGGCCAGGATGCTCAGTCATCCACGGGGCCTGCATTGCTTCTTGATAAAATCCTCCTTCTCCTTTTTTTTTTTAAAAAAAAATATATTTTTATTGTTTACATATAAATATATATTGAATACAGTGTGATTGTCCTGGAATTTCAGTTGCCATAAAAACCAACATGAAAACACATCGCATATATACTATTTAAACAGTGCTAGAGTTGTACAGGTTTTTTTGACCCTCATTTTCATTCTAATACCCTGTTTCCCCAAAAATAAGGCATCCCCTGATAATAAGCCCAATCGGGCTTTTGAGCGCATGCACTAAAATAAGCCTCCCCCCCCCCGAAAATATTTAAACGCAGACCTGGAAATCAGGTAAGACAGCAAGAGGAGCCCCATCTTGCTCCACGCACCCCCTGAAAATAAGACCTCCCCGAAAATAAGGCCAAGCACTTATTTCGGGGTTCAAAAAAATATAGGACAGGGTCTTATTTTCGGGGAAACACAATATATAGATGCATATGTAGTATCCCTTTCCAAGTCCACCTAGCTAATTTTTTTGTATTCCAACTTCCACTCGTGGAATCTGTTCCATGTATCATAATATTCTGTCTCTTCTTTGTCTTTTATTTTTAACGTTAATCTATCCATTTCTGCACAAACTAGTATCTTCCTTATTATCTCCTCCTCTGAAGGGGTGTTTTCACTCTTCTACTGCTGTTCATGCACCATTCTTGCTGCGGTCAGGATGTGTAATATTAGATATATTGTCTCTTTGTCATAGCCATCTGATATAATGCCTAATAGAAATAATTCTGGCTTGAGTTTCTTGGATATCCTTGATATCTTTTAATATTGGCACAGCAAGAAATAAGATAAGGCTTCCTTTGACTCTAATGCACTCAGCGGCCACATTGATGGAGGTAGTCCTCAATTTACAACATGCCAATGTGTTAGCGGTTTTAGTTTATTCTACCCAACCCCTGTGGTTTATTAACTAGGGTTAATGGTTCAGCATCTTGACTAAAATCAGCTGAGTAAGTTAGTTGCATTTGCTCAATATAAACCATGGTGAACTAGGCCAAGGGTTAGCACAACACACATACTGGTAATCCTTGACTTACAACACACCAATGTGTTAGTGGTTTTAGTTTATTCTACCCAACTCTTGTAGTTTGTTAACTAGGGTTGATGGTTCAGCATCTTGACTAAACTCAGCTAACTCAGTTAGTTAGTTGCGTTTGCTCAATATAAACCATGGTGAAACTAGCCAAGGGTTAGCAGGGCATATATACAGATAGTTCTTGACTTACAACAGTTCATTTAGTCACTGTTCGAAGTTACAATGGCCCTGAAAAAAGTGACTTGTGACTGTTTTTCATACTTGCCACCAGTGTAGCATTCCTGTGGTCACTTGAACAAAATTTGAACGCATGGTTCATATTTATGACCGTTGCAGCGTCCCAGAGCCATTTGATCCCCTTTTATGACCTTCTGACAAGCACAACCAATGGGGAAGCCAGGTTCACTTAACAACCCTGTTACTAACTTAACAACTGCAGTGATTCACTTAACAACGGTGGCAAGAAAGGTCATAAAATGGAGCAAAATTCAACTTAACAACTGTCTCACATAGCAGAAGACATTTTGGGCTCAATCCTGTATTTGTAAGTGGAAGACTACTTGTGTTTGCAACCTTAAGCATCTGGACTGAAGGAACATGTGCTGCAAAGATCTAAATAGACCAGTTTCAATACCAAATTTCGGGATGACTCGTCACATATATTCGTAATCATAATCATAAGTTTATTTGTCAAGCATATATAAAATAACAGGTAAAAGTATAAACATAATTTGAATACATGAAAAGAGTAAGTAAAAAGGAATATTAGGACAGGGATGGTAGGCACACTGGTGTGCTTATGCACACCCCTTACAGATCTCTTAGGAATGGGGTGAGGTCAACAGTGGACAGTTTAAGGTTAAAGTTTTGGGGGTTTGGGGAAGAAACCACAGAGTCAGGTAGTGCATTCCAGGCATTGACCACTCTGTTACTGAAGTCATATTTTCTGCAATCGAGTTTGAAGCGGTTTACCTTGAGTTTGTATCTATTGTTTGCTCGTGTATTGTTGTGGTTGAAGCTGAAGTAATTGTTGACAGGAAGGACATTGTGGCAGATAATTTCATGTACTACGCTTAGGTCAGACTGAAGTCGGTGTAGTTCTAAGTTGTCTAAGCCCAAAATTTGGAGTCTGGTGGCATAAGGTATTTTATTGCGGTTAGAGGAATGGAGGACTCTTCTCATAAAATATCTCTGGACTCTCTCGATTGTATTTATGTCCGATATGCAGTGCGGGTTCCAGACAGATGAGCTGTATTCAAGAATTGGTCTAGCAAATGTTTTGTATGCTCTAGTTAGTAGTACAAAATTACCAGAGAAGAAGCTACACAAGATTAGGTTAACAACTCTTAATGCCTTTTTGGCAATGTTGTTACAGTGGTCTCTGGCCACCGTACCAACATATTACCAGCTGATCAGATGCAATAGCTCATTCTTCTCCAGTTTGGCCCCTTCCAAACAACATGAAATCTTGACTTGCAGATTGAGATGGTGGCTAAAACGTCACTAAAGGAAGTCCATTGCTTGTTCTCCAATCTGCAAACCAGCAAGGGAGTAAGGGAGAGAGAGCCACGTATACATACAGACATACTCATAAGCCTTTCTCTTAGATCCACAGCTGAAATATTGTTTTTTTAAAAAATGTTTTTTTTTATTCATTTCCTATTAAAATATTAGACACAGGGCGACCGTCCTGGCGTTATCTCCGCCATACACATTAAAATATAAAACAAATATCATATACCGTATACTCTTCATACATTACTGATTATATACAATTATTCTGCCCAATGTACTCATTTTTATTTACATCACATTTCGGGTCTACCAATTCTGATTATTTCCTGTTCCAACTCCCACCTCTCATTTCCAACCATTGGTAAAATCTTTTCCATGTATCATGATCTTCTGTCTCTCTTTGGTTTTTTTATTACTAACGTCAATTTATCCATTTCTGTGCAATCCAACATTTTTTTTTATTACCTCTCTTTCTGAAGGTATATTTTCACTTTTCCATTGTTGGGCGTACACCATTCTCGCTGCTGTTATAATGTGTAGTATTAAATATGTTGACCCTTTATCATGGCCCTCTGTTATAACTCCTAATAGAAATAATTCTGGTTTAAATTCTAACCTTTGTCCAACCATCTTTTCTAACCACATCTGAATCCGTCACCAAAATTCTTTTGCTTTTTTGGCATGTCCACCACATGTGGTAATACGTGCCTGGTACCTGATTACATTTCCAGCATTTTGGGGATATATTACTGAACATTTTAGCCAATCTTGCTGGCAGAAGATGCCACCTATAAAACATTTTATATAATATTCCATATTCCATTCCCCATTGTTTCTACTACAAGAGCCTCCGTCTTCACACCTGCTTCAGCACCCTGTAGAATGGTGACGTATCTGAGAAAGTGATTGAAAATGTGGAAACAGAAGGTTTTCCAGTAAACATTGATGGTGCTTCTAATGCCCAAGTGAGCTGTGGATTTGCTTCGTACACGGGCTATAGATCACAGACTCATTAGAAGCTCAGGCTCTGGTCTTCCAACAGCACAAAGCAACATCACTGCTGTGGTTTTGGAGGAGTCACGCTGCCTTAACGCCAGCGGTCTGGATCAAACATTGCTTTGTTTGATGCGGCCACTGCCCTTGAAAAGAATAACGCGGAGCACTTTCCCTCCAGACAGAGCGTGACTCCCTGGAACTCTTTTGTGTGTGGGGGTCCATAAATCATTTGTCTCACCTACCCTGCATCTCTAAGGCCTGTTATTTATGCAACTTCAATACCAACGTGATTATCATCTCAACATGCTGCAGACAAGGGAGGTCCCAGATTGTGCTGGAAGAGACAACGGTTGTTGACAGCCAGCCAGAAAGGGAAAGATGTCACAGTATCACAGCTTTGCTCTTTCAGACAACTCCACACTGGTAGTCAAGGGTAAATCCAAAAGACCAAAGCTATACAACCACAAAGGGATGTGGTGGCTCAGTGGCTAAGACACTGAGCTTGTCGATCAAAAGGTCAGCAGTTCAGCGGTTCGAATCCCTAGTGCCGCATAACGGGGTGAGTTCCCGTTACTTGTCCCAGCTTCTGCCAACCTACCCTGTTTCCCCAAAAATAAGACATCCCCTGATAATAAGCCCAATCGGGCTTTTGAGCGCATGTGCTAAAATAAGCCTCCCCCCGAAAACAAGCCCTCCCTGAAAATATTTAAATGCAGAGCTGGAAATCAGGTAAGACAGCAAGAGGAACCCCATCTTGCTCCACATGCCCCAAAATAATAAGACCTCCCCGAAAATAAGGCCACGCTCTTATTTCAGGGTTCAAAAAAATATAAGACAAGGTCTTATTTTCGGGGAAACACAGTAGCAGTTCGAAAGCACGTAAAAAATGCAAGTAGAAAAATTGGGACGAACTTTGGTGGGAAGGTAACAGCGTTCCGTGCATCTTTGGCGTTTAGTCATGCCAGCCACATGACCACGGAGATGTCTTCGGACAGCGCTGTCTCTTTGGCTTTGAAACGGAGATGAGCACCGCCCCCTAGAGTCAGGAACGACTAGCACAAATGTGTGAAGGGAACCTTTACCTTTATACACCACTTAGTGTCATTGTGGATCAAATATAGAATCCTGAATTTCTCTGCTTGAAGGAAGGAGTGTGAGCTCTTATCGGTTGCATTATTCCTCCGGAGTATCAATGAAATTGAAATGATGAAATGAAATTGGGATTTTTAAGAAGAGCGATAAGCCTCTGGGCTCTTTCTAATGCCTTTCTACACTTTCATTTGGTTTCTTTTTCCAAATCAAAAGCCAAGATAGTGTAGGAAGTTAGCATCCACCCCACTCCTAGGAAAATGAGATATTTTAGGAAATATTAAAAGGGCAGAATATTTCCCCTAAAAGGGAGGCAGAAACTCAGTCCCCCCCCCACCATCACCACCTTTGTCAATGGGCCATTAAGGCCTGGGCCAGTCCATTCTACATAACAAAGATCTACTTCCTTCAATAGGAATTGCCTAAAGCCCTTTCATTACATCATAACCCAGCAAGAGTCAACCAAGCCTGGGACTCAAAAGACAACCTACAAAGTTACCCCTGCATGGCCCCATGGGAGTCTGATAACCAATCAGAACACAAGCTCAAATTCAAAGCCCAACAGAGGGCATAAAACCCAGGCACTGTCAGCCTCTCTGCCCCTTTTTCTGCCCAGGATCTCAAGCCATGTGATCCTGTTCATCAATAAACCTTCTTTCCAAGCAACTTCCATGAATCCAGTGTCTTTTTCCCCACTTGGAACTGAACCTAGAAGAATATTTCTTCCAACAATTTATGGGGGTGGGGGGGGGGGAACAAGTATTGCTGGCCCAAATATCTTAAAATGCCTCTTCTCAATCAGAGAGAGATGGAGAGGCTTCCCTTATTTTCAATTTTTAAAATTTTATTTTATTTTATTTTATTGATTTATTTTGCCTTTCTCTCAAGTTTGAAGTTGTGTTTGCTGGCTGTTTCAGAGTGAAAGGGACAGATTATGATTTATGAAGATAGCAGCCTAAATCATGCTTTTTCTTCAAGAGAGAGGCATCTGGGGAGGACCAGAATAGCTCTCCCTTTACGTTGGCATCTCTCTCCCCCCCCCCCAAATTCCATCAATACTTTAAAATTTTGGAAACTCGATTGTCTCTGGCTGACTATCCAGGCAGCTAATATGTTCTGGGTGAAGGCTTCAGGATGTATGAAAGTTCCCTCAGTTTTACAATTCGTGTGTTTGAATGCATGCACATCCGCACTAAAATTCTTTATGAAACTTCCTGGGGCATCTTCTGCCGAGCATTCAAGACTGCGCTATTTTATATTTAACATTTGACATCCAAAGGTTTTATGCCACAGGAGTCAACATTTGACAGCAAATGTCTGGCATTTTACTAAATTCTACTCCGAGTCATCTATCAGAAACTGTCAAGCGATGCACTGCCGCATTTGACAGACCTGAACAATGACGTGCAGTGGAGTTACCAACAGCAAGATAATACAACTCATCTTGGCCATCAAAAACAGACCATGTTTCAATTATTTCCCGGTGAATTTTGGCTTGATCATCATTGGTCAAATTTGGAATGTGGAGGAAGCAGAATCTTACCTTTTATGGACCTGCCTTTTCTTACTCTGATGTACATTATTGGGGGACTTAGCTGAGAATACAATATCTTGCTCTGCTAATAGGAAAAATAAAATAAAATCCAGCTTGTTAATTTGGAGGCATGTCATTCCAACTAGCCAATTTTCTTCCATAAAGCATTAAAGAAGCAACCAGAAATTACAGAGCCGAGGTGGCTCAGTGGTTAGAGTGCAGTACTGCAGGCTACTTCAGCTGACTGCTAGCTGCAGTTCAGTTCAAATCTCACCAGGCTCAAGGTTGACTCAGCCTTCCATCCTTCTAAGGTGGGTAAAATGAGGACCCAAATTATTGGGGGCAATATGCTGATTCTGTAAACCGCTTAGAGAGGGCTGTAAAAGCACTGTGAAGCAGTATATAAGTCAAAGTGCTATTGCTATTGCTACTGTATATTTGCTGCCCATGATGGGCAGGAATAATGGGACAATACACCTGAAAGGCATGAGGTGTAGAAGACTGTTCTATATCAACTCTCCAGTTTTACTCTTCTGTGTTCAATAGAATCTATGAATTGGAAGGGGCTTTGCAGGTTTTATCCAATTTGTTACCACCTTCAATCATCAATGATTTAATCATCAATTGAACTCCTTAATCAGGATGAGAATTCACTAAACTATCTCCAAATCCCATTTGGAAACTTCTGTTGTGTAGAATATAGAATAGGAGCCGAGGTGGCGCAATGGTTAGAGTGCAGCACTGCAGGCTACTTCAGCTGACTGCTAGCTGCAGTTCGGCAGTTCAAATCTCACCGGCTCAAGGTTGACTCAGCCTTCCATCCTTCTGAGGTGGGTAATATGAGGACCCAGATTGTTGGAGGCAATATGCTGACTCTGTAAACTGCTTAGAGAGGGCTGTAAAGCACTGTGAAGCGGTATATAAGTCTAAGTGCTGTTACTATATTGCCCCATCCTTCTATTCAGGATCAATATTTCACAACGAGAAACCCTGCAATGGTAGACATTTGGAGCAAGATCTCTAAAGATGGTCACTTCACAATCAATTTTTTTGTAAAGTGATTTAATTGACAGATTTTGATGAAATGGACGAATTGACTTTTTTGATGAAAGACATTAATCTTTAATGAGAGGGCTGTAAAGCACTGTGAAGCAGTATATAAGTCTAAATGCTATTGCTATAGAATGGTGGCTCTCAACGTTTTCTTCATCATGGACCACTTTAAATACCTTTTGTGGTATGGACCATGGCCACAGACCACCAAGATGTAACTCAAGATTTAAATTTCTTCAAGCTTTCGTGGATCCCCTGTGATAACATCACAGCCCATCAGGAGTCCATGGATTAGAGATTGAGAACCACTGATCTGCAACTCTAGGAACATAGTCATTCAGAACCAACCATTAAGATGTTTCTTTAGCTAGTATAGTGTAGTGATTAAAGCACTGGGGGCTATGGAGATCCAGGTTAAACTGAATTGAGTAGGTGATTTGGGAGCCAATCATTCCAGTCTTCCCATCAAGTTGTTGTTGCTGTGTAAAGAAAGTTCAAAACTTCCTTAAAGATCCATCTCATCCTGGGCACCCTTTTTTTTGGAACTATTACCATCTGGCAGACGGTACAGGATCATAAAAACAAGGGCATATAGGCTGAAAAACAGCTTCTATCCCAGGGCAATTGCCATATTGAATTCTACGGTATAGTGCAATATCGGGTTATCAATTTCAATTATATAGAATGTGAAGAATGTATGTTTGTGTTTTTATTTTTATAGTTATAATGTACACTGAAGACGGCATTTAAGTTCGTGGTACCATGTGCAATGACAATAAAGTAAACTAAACTAAAGACATGCCGGAGAATGCCTACGTAAATTAACCTTTGTTCCTGAAGAAAAGGTAGGATATCCATCAAACCAATAAATTCCAAACTGCAGGATGGGTGCACAATTGATCAGCTGTAGGCAGACCTCTTTTTCCATTGACAAGCAGATCCACACGGGCATGTTTAACCAATTCCATTTTTTTTTTATTCAAGAATTGCCTTTAATACTAAAATGCCATTGAGTTTTGAAGCAGAGGAAAAAGAAAAGTCACATCAAAAAGAGGGAAACAAAGTTTTGCATCAGATTTTTTTTTTTAAAGAAATAAAAACCGAAGGAGGGGGGGAAAAAAACAAACCAACATGGCATGTTACACCGATCTTTTTTTTTTATAACAGTTGTAATAATTTAATAAAGCCATTTTCTCTCTCTCTCTCTCTTTTTTTTTTTAAATCATTTTTCAATAAAATAGACAGCATGGTGATTCTTCACCCACCCCAAGTTTTCCCTGTTTACAATGATTCAATCACTGTGAAAATGTACATAACATACATATCAGCATATACAACAAGGTTTGTTCTTTGTATCGTCAGCAACAGACACCGTGAAGAAACCGAATGTAGACAAAGTCCCACCGAGATCCATCCTTCGCGAAGCCACAATTCTCAGTGACATTCAGGCTGTGTCCCTCGTCCCTTTTTTTTTTTTTTTTTTTTTGCTGTAGGACTTCTGGCATTTCCATCCTGCCACTTTTAGGCTTTAGATTGGATGAGCGGCAGGTCAATTCCATTGCAGAAAAGCTCAAATTAGTGCCAAGTCATCTCTTTGTCATAAAGATTACAACATCCCCGGCTTGAATCAACTGAACATCAGTTGATGCCAGAAATAAATCCATCTTTCCCCAATGACACGCATATATATATATATAAAGTTTTTCTATCGAAGCACCTGGTCTACCTCAATATGTGGGAGGGAGCATACTGCTTCCCTTTCGCCTTTCAGCTCCAATCCAGGAGCCCTCAAGCAGTCGCATTCACGACAAACCATATATATATATTCATTCATTCATTCATTCCCAGGTTCCTCCGCTAAAGCGAACACAACTTTGACATTGGGTCAACAACTATCTAACGTTGCAAAAGGCAGCTGCGGAGACACAATCATCCTTTTTCCTCCAGCAGCAAAATAAAGTTTCTGCTTGGGAAGAGTTCTCTCGTTTCCTTTCCTCCCTACTGGAGAGTTCATATTCAGCATATCCATGGAGTAATGAATTCTTTACACTTTTTAAAAAAAATTCTTATTTTTGTTCGGGAAGGGAAGAAGGGAAGGGGTTGGAAAAAGCACAATGCAGCACAATGTGTGTGAGACCCTCGAGCCTTTTTGCCGGCTGTACGATTTAAAAAAAAAAAAAAAAACCCACAGAGAAAAAGCAACAGCCTCATCTGGATGACATAATTAAATTACGCACGTTTCCCATCGCATCCTGGATCGTCTTTAACCAGATCTTCCCATCTGAACAAATGTCACGCAACAACAACAACAGCCCAAAATGAAAGAGAAAGAATCTAATTCACCAAAGGGACCTGCCTAATCACCGGTTGATCAAAGGGAATGAAAGATGAGATTTTCATGTTGTTTGGGGTGGTTCGTTTTTTTTTCCCCTCCTCTCTACAAGGAATCTCTCTTAAATTCACTCGTGTTATGCTATATTTGGAGCCGCCTACTCAGAGAATAGGCATTGATTAAAGTACGATGGCATATAGGAAGCTTTGTTTGAAATCAAAAGCATATTATGCCCAAGAGAAAAAAATGCAGAGTGGATTCAACAGGTGAGCAAAGCAATTCTAACAGAAACAGGAGGAGGAGGAGGAGGAGGAGGAGGAGGAGGAGGAGGAGGAGGAGGAGGAGGAGGAGGAGGAGGTGGTGGTGGTGGAGGTGGTAGGGGGTCATTGCGTTTTATGATGATTTCCAAGAATGAAATTATGGAGTTATAATGCTAAGAAAATATGCATTTGTTTTCCTAAAGGCAATCACCAATGGCTCAGATAAAACGCTGGTTTCACAAGCCAATATACTCTTTCTAAACATAAGAGGATGCATATGCTAGCCCCCATAACAGGTACTTCAATCCAACTCCAAGCACCAAGGACCCTTCAAGATTCAATCTAATTCTCAGGCCCAACAAAACATTGTATGAGCAACAAGATGGACAAAAATGGTCTGAAACATGGTTTGCTTAAAACGGGGCCAGGTTCTCACGCTGTGCTAACCAGGTTTGACAATCACAAAGAGTTGGCTTTGCTTCAGTTGCTAAGCCGTAAGCAAAAACATTGTAGCCCAATGTGACAACCAGTGAAAACCCATTGGAAGGTCAAGGCTGTATTTTGCATGGAAGAGATCCTGGGTTCAACTTCTGGCGTTTCCAGGAGAAAGATGCCTGAAAACATGGGAGATAAGGTTGTCTGCAGGAGGAAGAGAAGAGCAAGGGGACACCTCTTTCATAATGACAGCTGTGCAAATGACACCAATTATTCATTTGATGATTACATCATCGTGTAAGGTGTCTTATCAGACACCTATGCCTAGAAAGTCACACTTAATCAGTATAGTAAATGTTGAAAACATAAAAGCAATAATCTGACTCTTTAAAAGCCGTTCCCTAATTTTTTGCAAATGTTTTAGCCTCACGCTGCAAAAAAAAAGAAGAAGAAGAAAAGAAAAAGAAAGCTATATTGGAATCTGCATCAAAATCTCTGCTTCCTTACTGCAGTGAGAGTGTGAACCCAGTCAAATGATTGGTGCCATCCAAAAATCACCAACTTGTTCACAGATAAGGACACTGAAATGTCTCTTTCTCTTCGCTCATTTCCTAGAATAAGCTGGCATTGTTACAGGCAGCTGTTCCAATCAGCTTTTAAGCATGGAACTAGGCTTGCAAAGAATTGAATCAGGGCCCGCAGCTTTGACTGACAGCCTCTTCAAAAAAAAAGGAGAACAAATACAGCACTTTGAAGAGGTGAAATCAGAAGCAGGAGGAAGTTTCTGGAAAGTTTGCACATCAATTTTCTGTTAACGTTCAAGGCAGAATTATTTCCATCCTTCTATATCCATCAGTCAAACTTCCATGCCAGAGACAAGTTGCTGGATCTAAAACTCCAGCCAGGCTGAAGAATGCTGGTTAGATGGAGAACATACATTGGAACTTGATTTTCATTGCTTCCACTAACCGTCTGCCATTTCCCCTCTCCCCCCCTTTTTTTTACACAAAGCATACACAGTGTTAGAAAAACAGTGACCAAAATGCTTAGTGGAAATGCCCTCAGTGTGGATCAGTGGGGAAATTCAATTTTTTTTACTACCGGTTTTGTGGGCATGGCTTGGTGGGCATGGTGTGGCTTGGTGGGCGTGGCAGGGGAAGGATACTGCAAAATCTCCATTCCCACCCCATTCCTGGGGGAAGGATATTGCAAAATCTCCATTTCCACCCCACTCTGGGGCCAGCCAGGGGTGGTATTTATAGGTTCTCTGAACTACTCAAAATTTCCGCCGGTTCTCCGAACTACTCAAAATTTCTGCTACCGGTTCTCCGAACTATTCAAAATTTCTGCTACCGGTTCTCCGAACTATTCAAAATTTCTGCTACCAGTTCTCCGAACGACTTAAAATTTCTGCTACCGGTTCTCCAAACTATTCAAAATTTCTGCTACCGGTTCTCCGAACTACTCAAAATTTCCACTACCGGTTCTCCAGAACCTGTTAGAACCTCCTAGATTTCACCCCTGGTGTGGAACATTTGAAGATAGGGAGTAGCCAACATCTCGTCATGACTTCTCACAAGGCAGCTAGGATGTCACTAAAGCTTTGGACTGCAGTCTCATTTTTCAGACTTAATGAGAAAATATAATGCAAAACAAAACTGTTCTTTGTCAAAATCTAGAAGACGGAAAAGCAAGAACTTCATACTTAGCTATCAACATAAATCAGAACCCAGGGTGTGATGTGATTGAGGAAGGCAATATCGCTGTTAGCTAGGACTTCCTCTGATTATATTGAGCTAAATGCCCAGCGTCCCTGTTTATTATGCGTGCTGTTGGCTTCTGGACATGGTAATTTAACATTGAGACCTGGTTTGGTCTTGTATTGAAGGCAGCAGAGTAGAATCTAGGAGACTGAGAGTTGTAGTCCTGCATTAGGCTGGGTGATTTTGGGCCAGTCCCACCCCACCCCCCGGTCTCTCTTTCTCTCTCTCTCTCAGTTCAATTCAATTTACACAATTTTGTAATGAGGAAAATAGGAGGAGGAAGGAGAATTAGGTGTGTCCGCCACTTTGAGTTATTTATAAAAATAATAAAGGTGGGATTTTTTAAAAAATCTAAAAAAAATAAATAAATCCAAGGGTTACAAGTTGTTCCACCCCTTCAAAAGACCCCCCCTCCGCCTGCACTTCCTCTATCTCTATAATGTTTACAGATGAGATGTGGAATAATCTCTTCTGGATTCTCAACTTCGGGTTGATCTTTTGCCCTGTTCCACAGATTCTTCCTTCAGGCATATTTTTCTTTCGACTTATTTTTCTTATTATGTCCCTATTGTTCCTTTTTCTTTGTGCAATGCAATGCAACGAAACAAAGCAAAATAAAATAAAGGGGGCAGAGGACAAGGGGCCTCTTTATTCCAAAGGTATCCATGAGTAATATTTCTTTTTGCTTCTGCTGCAGTCCTACAGCAGTTTGCACGCTACCTACAAACAATTAAAAGGGTCTGTGTGTGATTCTTATTACAGATTTCTTTTTTTAAAAAATTCAAATAACCAGGCAATCCAAATTTCCTGACAGCGTGAGAAACACAAGGCAAAGCAAAACACCCAGCTCTATCTATTTTTCAACTCTCTTTTTTTCTCTTCTTTTGAAAAAAAAGAAATTACTCCAAGCTTATTTGATTTCCAGGACCAAAAAAAAAAAGGAAAAAGGAAAAAAATGGATGTTATTTTTGTGTAGCTTTTAAAAAATATATTTAAATAAACCTGGAGAATTTTCCTTTTTTTAAAAAAAATAAAAAATAAAGCTAGGGAAAGGCCATAAGAGTTGTTCCACAAGACACTCCCCCCCCTTTTGATTGACAGAGCAAATATTTGAAAGAACTCAATATATCTTTCCATCGCATTGATCTTTAGTCTCTCTTAAGCAAGCTGGGAGCAGAAAAACACGAACTGGAGAAGGAAGGTGACAAAATGTCAAATCAGTTCTATCACTGTGCCTCCTACATTATCATCCCTATCCCTGTTTAAATTTGTCCCCCCCCCCCCCCGCCACTCTCTCTCTTTTTAATAAAATGTTTCTTAACACAGTTGAGAAGAGATTTTCATTTTGTTTTACGGGAGAGGACAAACTCACAAACATTATATGTGCATATTTAAGATTTTGCGGATCTCTTTATACAATGACTTCATTGGCCACACCTTCATGCTTTCTAGCTTGTGATCTAAAACTCATCATTGGCACTATGAAACCCACAAGAACATCACAGTCTTATTTCAGAGCAGGTATGGGTTGAAGTCAAGTACTTTGGCCACCTAATGAGAAGGAAGGACTCACTGGAGAAGAACCTAATGCTGGGAACGATTGAGGACAAAAGAAGAAGGGGATGACAGAGAACGAGGTGGCTGGATGGAGTCACTGAAGCAGTCGGCGTGAGCTTAAATGGACTCCAGAGGATGGTAGAGGACAGGAAGGCCTGGAGGAACATTGTCCATGGGGTCAGACACGACTTCGCAACTAACAACAACAAAATGGGTTGAAGGTCCCCGACTTGTTCTTTGGGTGCCTGTCCTATTCCTAAATCTAGGTATGAAATGTAATTAATGCTGAAGTTGAAAAGGCCACACACGTGCACACACAAACACACAAATATATTCATTTTTGGTTCTCCCTTTCACAAGGGGATCATCCTGGAAATTGTTCTCCCTTTCCAATGGCTATTTTGTTCCCTAAATCTTCAGCCTGATGCAGGATGAATGGATTGTCTGAAACCTTGACAACACACGCAATGGAAACGGGCTGGGCATTTGAACGGTTGCCTGATGCTTGTCCTGAATTTAACATCTGTAACTGATCTTTCCAGCCATTGGACCGCTGGTGTTAGGAATGAACCAAGCTGCCTTCCCTGATTTATTCCTTCGGAAATTACTAATTCTGTCGTTGCATGCTTTTAATTAGGAGGCAGATGCACTAAAGGATGGTGGAGCTTCCTTCCTTTCTGTTATGGGCTCTCAAACTCCACCATAGCAGGAATCTGTGGATAATCTCAGAGAGAATGAGAGAGTTCGTATCTCTTGTATCTGAAGATCAGAAAATTCTGACATAATGGGCAGCAAGAGAGGCCTGTTTTTGAAGCCAGAGCGAACCTTTCACAAGTATTAGAAGTAGTAGTTTCACAATACTTCTGAGAAACTACCGTACTTTTCAGAGTATAAGACACACTTTTCCCTCCCCCTAAAAGAGGATGGAAATGTTGGTGTGCTTTATACACTGAATACAGCCATTTTTGGCCTCCCGAAACCCCGCTCTGCACGTCCCATTTTCGCCAAAAACAGGCCCATTTTTTGCAAAAACAGGACACACAGTGGGTTTGGGAGGCCTGCAGAGTGCTCCTGGGAGCCGGGGAGGGCAAAAACCAAACGCGCGGAGGCCAGTAACTATTTTGTCTTGTTTTCCTCTTCAAAATCTTGGTGCATCTTATACTCCGGGGTGTCTTATAGTCCGAAAAATACGGTAATTTGGCCCTCTCAACTGCCTCTACTATGGACATTCTGAAGAAAGGAGTGATCTACTGAACTGGGCCCATAGGAGTAGAACTGGGAGAAGTTGGTGGGTGGAAACAGCAATGTACAAACACCTGCAAAAACCACAACAGTCTTGTCCATGTAGCCAATCTGAAACCTGCTACCCTTCCTAACTTGTTAGAAAGCCAGTAGTACCATTAGCTCCAGGCAGAGATGGGGATCTGGATTATTATTATTATTATTATTTACTACCAGTTCTCATTCAGCTTGATGAAAAGGACTTTGATGTCCGCATTTCTTTCAAAGGCAAGGAGAATTTTGGAGAACTTCCATGGGTGATGTGCGATATCCTTATATGGATTTCATTGCAAAGCGACAGAAGGATGCGTGCCAAGGTCCACCAACCACATTCCATCCATCACTACCTCGTTGCAAGCAGCCCTTGAGTTACAATCATCATTGAGCCCCCCCCCCCCGATTTCTGCTGCTAGGCGAGACCGTTGCTAAGTGAGTTTTGCCTCATTTTACAACCGGTTGTTAAATGAGTAACACGGTTGTTAGGTGAATCTGACACCACCAGCCCCCCCCCCTTTGACTTTTGCTTGTCGCAAAAGGGGATGACCCCCCGGGCACTGCAATAATCATAAAAATAAACCCGTTGCCAAGCATCCAAATTTTTGATCATGCGACCATGGGAATGCTGCAACGGGTCATGTGAAAAAACAGCCGTGAATCCTTTTCTTCAGTGCTGTCGTCATTTTGAGCAGTCACTAAACGAGCAGTTGTAAATCAAGGACTAGCTTTACAGCGTAAATCAGGTATCTTCCAGTTGTAAGTTACCTTCAATTTCAAGCTGGCCGGAGAGAACCTGGTCTCTTCAAATAGGAAGCATGTTTGGACAGGGTGATGGAAGGAAGTGCAAAAAAAAATAACAGCACTAACCATAACATCCTCTACCATCTCCACAAGAAAGCCGGGATCGAAATGCCACCCAGGGAAATTCTCAAGCACCCTGAGAATTAAGGTAGAAAAACAGAAGCGTCTTTTGGCAAGGAAAGGACCACTTCTGAGAAACTGCAAGGCAGATTTTAGCCCAGCATGAAGTACAACGATCTGGGCCACTGGGCTTTACCCACACTACATACAAACAAGACAATCTACGTAGTTTAGTGCATTACTCGTAATAAGATACTCATGGAACGCTGACCTATGTATGGTGTACATATAACAGGGGTTCCCCCAACTCCCAGGCCATGGACTGGTACCAGTCTGCGGTCTGTTAGGAACCGGGATGCACAGCTGGAAGTAAGCAGCGGGCGAGCAAGCAAAACCTAAGCCATCCCCATTCCACCCAGTCCATTGTCTTCTATGAAACCAGTCACTGGTTCAAAGAGGTTGGGGCACCACTGATATATTAGGACTCACTTATTAAGTTATAAGCTCAGTTCATTTCTCTGAGGCTCTTTGATAAGCCAAAAGAGTTTAAATATATAGGCAAGGTTCAACGCCTGGAAATCAAAGTTTGGAGAAATAACATCGTCTCCTTCCTCGGGGTTGTAAGAAAAAGAAAGAAAGAATTCGACTTCCTAAAAATGTCAGCACTTTTTGCATCTTTGCAAACGAGATAAGAGAAACCAAAGAAGAGAAGGGGAGGAAAAAAAGAAGAATGTAAAAAAAAAAAAAAAAACACCACCTGGCCAAATGAGCAGAAACTGGGAAAGGGCTGAATTTTTGCAGGTTCCCCCAAGTCTTAGATTGTTGTTCATAGAACACAACCACAAGCACAATTACAACAGCAAAAAAAAAAAAAAAGGAACCCAAAAAACTTGAAACGCCTTTTGTTTTTCCCCGACCGCCCCCCCCCCAACACTCGACACACAGGAGTTTGCAATATCAAATACGATAATAGTACAGAGAAAGCATGTGGCAGCAGAAAGCTCTTCGGATTGAGGGGGTGATTCATAGCAAAAGAGCACCATCTTAGAATATGGATTCACTCTGGATACAGGGCAGATCAGAAGCTCCATAGGATTGGGGATAGACTACAAATGGTTTTTATTCCCACACTGAACCCTAATGAAGGGAGAAGGGAGGCACTTTGCCCACATCAAGAGGTCCTGAAATAAGCACAACCAAGTTCCTAGCGCATAGCCGCCCCCGTCTAAAATCAAGGGCACCGCATTACACATCGCCTAAGACGGAATCGGAGGGCTTTTTTTCACCCCACAAAAAAAATTCACAGGAGACCCAACTGTCAACCCATTTCTTGCCAAGGTTGCTTGATCTGGAAAAATACAGGGGGGGGGGGAAAAATACTTTGCGGATAATACTTCCGTCAACCGAAGGGCCCTAACATCACTTACCCCGCTAGAGAAGAAATAGGGGGAAAAGGAAAATAAAACGGTGTTCGTTTTGCTTCACTAGCCCCCTGATGAACCACATGAGATTGTCACATTAACGATCGCTTCATTTTTTTTTTTTTTTATAAACAATACATTGAAGGAAAGCTTCTAAATACAGCAACTTTGCCTGGTGAACTGTCAGTAAGCTCTTTAAAAATGGTGAGACGTGTTTGGTGAGGGCGTTTTTCCTTCCATCCACTTTAGAGTACAATATCCTTTAGCCTCTTCACGCCAGGCGAGTCTTTCTCCCTACATTCTTGTAGGAGAGGGTTAATTTCATGCACTGTATTCTCACTGTCCGCGCCCCTCGGCTCCGCTTCCATAGGCCTGGAGGGACCATTGGTCACAAACGGCTCTAAGTCGCGACTGGACGGGCAGTGAAATAGGCTGTAGGACACCGACGGTTTGCTAGACGAGGGACTCTTCAAATGGACGGGCGAGGTGATGGGACTGATAGCCTCACAACCGTTCCCAGCCTCCCGGATGGCCCCGTTCACCTTTGGACTACAGATGGGTGGATCCAATGTCCTTTTCCCTTTGACATTGATCGGGCCCCGTTCCTCAGAAACAGGGTCACTCCTGTCTTTGCCAAATGTTGCAAAAGTTCTCTTTGCAGTAGAGTCTTCGTAAAGCTCCGTATCCACAGTGGAAGCTCCTATAGAGAGGGACATGACGTTCCTTCCATGTTCAGGAGATTTGCCTCGGGCTGGGGCGGGATTCCGGGGCATCCAGCATCGGTCAGAATGGCCAAGGATCCGACACTCTTCTCGACAGTGGAATCCTTCACTCTGATCTAAGGTCAGGAGACAAAAGGAGAGAAGAATGTTATTAAAGGGTTGCGTGATATACGTGTTTTGTTTCATGTTTGTTCACTCCCAGATGTTCAGTCATGCTCTTCGGGTGGATTCAACAAACCAGAACCTAGAATATTTCTTCTAGGATTTGGTTGTAACAAAATCTGGAGGGGCGGGGAGGGTTATCTTATGGGGTATACATTGCTCTTTGTCCTTCTCTCCTTAATTCTCTGGGAAGTAGGACAGGACAGGACAGGACAGGACAGAATTCTTTATTGTCCAAGTGTGATTGGACACACAAGGAATTTGTCTTAGGTGTATATGCTCTCAGTGTACATAAGTAGAATAAAATACATTCATCAAGAATAAAAAGATAGTGATAGTCAAGATTACTAATAAACTATCAAATCGTACTAGGAAACAAATAAAGAATAGAATAGAATAGAATAGAATAGAATAGAATAGAATAGAATAGAATAGAATAGAATAGAATAGAATGGAATGGAATGGAATGGAACGGAACGGAACGGAACGGAACGGAACGGAACGGAACGGAACAGAACAGAACAGAACAGAACAGAACAGAATAGAACAGAATTCTTTTATTGTCCAAGTGTGATTGGACACACAAGGAATTTGTCTTTGGTGCATATGCTCTCAGTGTACATAAAGAAAAAATAAAATACATTCGTCAAGAATCATAAGATACAACATTTAGTGATAGTCATAGGATACTAATAAGCAATCAAATCATACTAGGAACCAATAAAAACAATATAAATTGTAAATATACAAGCAACATGGATATAGCCATAAGTGGGAAGAGATAAGTACTAGTAAGGATGAGAAGAAGAATAGTAATACAGCCTTACGACCACAATTGAGCCCGAAGTTTCTGTTGCTAAATTGAATCAATCCAGTTGTTAAGCTAGTAACACGCTTGTTAAGTGAATCTGGCTTCCCCCATGACTTTGCTTGCCAGGTCATAAAAAGGGATCACGTGACCCCAGGACATTGCAACTGATGGTCATAAACATGAGTCAGTTGCCAATTATTTGAATTTTGATCACGCGACCACAGGGATGGTGCAACAGTCGTTAAGTGTGAAAACGGGTCAGAAGTCGCTTTTTTTCAGTGCCATTGTCACTTCGAATGCTTCACGAGAGGAACCATTGTTAATCAAGGACTTCCCAGAAAGGCAAGAATTTGCAAGATCAGATTTGTGTTAGCAATCATGGTTTTGGTTTCTGGCTTTGACTACCTGGAAGGGCTGACACAGAGGCATCAAGTTTCCTAAGAAAATGGCTACAGCATATAAAGAGAATTTGTATAAAAAGTTTTATAGATGGCACATGTCACCGGAAAGATTGGCAAAAATGTTTAAAGATAAATCAACTAAATGTTGGAAATGCCAACAGACACCGGGATCATACTATCATATGTGGTGGACATGTCCAGAAGTGAGAAATCATTGTGCAAAAATTCGAACATGGTTAGAGAAAATGACACAGCAACATATTGATTTAAAACCGGAGCTCTTCCTGCTGGGTATCTTATTGGAGAAAATTAGTAAAGGAAATATATATTTGATCATACATGTAATAACTGCAGCAAGAATTGTATTTGCACAAAATTGGAAAGCAGAAAAAATTCCTACAAAGGAATTTAAGAGGTAATCAAGAAAATATTAGAATGTGCAGAAATGAATAGATTAACAATGGCAATTAAAGGAAAGGAAGAATCGGAGTATTGCAATACATGGGGGAAATTTTATCAATGGATAGAGATTGAATATAGACAAAAAACAGCATAAAATTTAAGAAATCTGGAAAGAGCATGTTGTAATAAATTAAATTAAAATCTAAAAGCAAAGAGATATATGTATTAAGAAAATGGTGGTGAATGTGGAATATGATGACAGAAAAATCTTGTACTCAGATGACACACTGATTGATTAACGATGTGCCATTTGTTTAAAAATAAAAATAATAAACTTTCATCTCCCCAAATTTCCTAAGAAATGATTTATCAATATTCAAGTCTCGTTGTCGAAGCTTCCTGGGGGAGAAGCCCGCAAAACCGCACTGTAATTTTGCCTAGAGAACAGAGGAGTTGCCATTCGCTCACCCTCCTCTATAAAATGCCTCCCGTTTCCTGTAACAAGCTGTAGACATTTGTGAAATGACATTTTAAAGGGTTTTTTAAAATCCCGGCGGCTCCCCCTTCTCTCCCTCCCACCCACCCCCTTTTCTTTTAACAAGTCGAAGTTCAACTTTCAACAGACTATGGTGTCAGCTGGCATTTCTACTGCTGTTGCTGTGCCTGTCAGAAAAGAAAAGCTGGAGGGAAACAAGTTGCAATGCGAAATAAATTAAGCCCGTATTTGTGAAGTCAGCATTTTTCTCCCCCTTCCCGATGCCAGCGCTAAGAGGCATGGGGCTTTAAACCCTGCCTGACGCGAGATATCCAGTTATAAATGCCACAATTAAGTTTACAGATTCTCACGCCTCCCCATCCAATGTTTTAGTTAATTGCTTCTTGAATTAGTACAAATTCGTTGAAGATATCTCTGGCTTGCTATACAGGTAGTCTTCAACTTACAACCACAATCAAGCCCAAAATTTGTGTTGTTAAGTATTTCCAAAGGTGCTTTTTTTTCCCCCCCCAGGAGGCAATTGGGAAAAACTTTCTTGTTTTTTTCTTTGAAGACGTTTCGCTTCTCATCCAAGGAGCTTCTGCAGCTCTGACTGGATGGTGGGGAATGGAAGGATTGATACTCCTTGCAGACAGCTGGTCATTTGCATCCTTTTAGAGGGTCGTTGAGGCCACTTGTGTCCTCAGGAAACAAAGTCCACTTGCCTCTTGAAAAAGCATCTTTCGGGCAACTATGACCTGGATGACTGAGAATCTCTATAGATTTTTTTGCATCTTTGCAAATGAGCATCCTTCGAATCGTGTGGGAGTAGGAATGGATTTCCAAAAAACTGCAGACTACAGGAACCATTTGCACTACTCAGGTGACCCTGAGGACACAGATAAACCTCCAAGTGCTTCAACGACCCTCTAAAAGGATGCAAACAACCAGCTGTCTGCAAGGAGTATAAATCCTTCCATTCCCCACCATCCTGTCAGAGCTAAAGAAGCTTCTAGGATGAGAAGCGAAACGTCTTCAAAGAAAACCAAGAAAGTCCAGTTACCTCCTTTAAAAAAAGCATCTTTGGGACAACCATGATCTGGATGACTGAGAATCTTTACAGACTTGTGGTCTTAAGTGAAACATTTGCTAACGTGAGTTTGTCCCATTTTATGTCTTTTTCTTGCCATGACTTCTCAAAAATATACCTCTTAACACTTAAATGGGACTTAAAGGTAAAGGTTCTCCTCACACATATGTGCTAGTCATTCCCGACTCTAGGGGGCTGTGCTCATCTCCGTTTCAAAGCCGAAGAGCCAGCGCTGTCCGAAGACGCCTCCGTGGTCACATGGCTGGCATGACTCAACGCCAAAGGCGCACGGAACGCTGTTACCTTCCCACCAAAGGTGGTCCCTATTTTTCTACTTGCATCTTTTACGTGCTTTCGAACTGCTAGGTTGGCAGAAGCCGGGACAAGTAACGGGAGCTCACCCCGTTATGCAGCGCTAGGGATTCAAACCACTGAACTGCCGACCTTTCTGATCGACAAGCTCAGCGTCTTAGCCACTGAGCCACTGCGTCCCTTGACTTACTGCTATGTTCACATGCAGAAGGTTGCAAACTATTTATTAAACCTTCTATATCCTCTTGCTTTCTGTTCTTTCAGTCAACCAGGGAGTCTAGGCGAAGATGTAAAATTGATTAGGCAAATGGTCAGGGCAAAAGAGGGCAAGGAAGTGATTAATTATGCTCCAAATCGTATGCTGCCCCGAAAGGCAGTTCAAATTCCATTAAAGGGAAAACCCAGCAAAACTCCATTAAAAGACAGTAGGATGTCTTTGTGCCCTACTTTACAGTAGCCGTATGACTCCGTTGTTATGCAACAGCACTTGCTTTGTTGTAAGAGCTGAAACTCAGCCTGAAGGGTTGTTCAGACCTTTGGGACCCCACTTAAGAAGCCATCCTAGTAAAAAGGTCCATGTTTCAACAGCAACCATCATCCTTTCTAATTCTGGTCCTCATCATAATCATCTCAGCCAGTCATGTAATTTTCCAACTAAGGCTTTGTCAAGAGTTCATTGCAAAAATCAAATCCGAAAGCCCACACAGCAGGGGTGAAATGCTACCGGTTCACCCCGATTTGGGTGATAAAAGCTACCAATTCGGTCGAACCGGTAGTTTTAAAAAGCTACCAGTTCATCCAAACTGGTATTTCTGACGATCAGCTGTGCCGTGCGGTTTATATTCGCTAGAAAGCAGGAAATGCTAAACTAAATCATGCGGCACAGCTGTTTCCCTCACCTCGATGTTCTACTCTACCTAGGGAAGTCTTCTTTTTCCATGTGAAGCACACGTTTGATGCGTGCTGCACATGTCCTCCTGTGGCTTTACTCCCGAGTTGACCCTTGTTCCTTAGTTCCTTAGTTCCTGGCAGCTCTGCGCATGCACACATCGGGAACAGGCTCCAGCTGTTCTTCTGCCCCACTGATGTCCGACTCCGAAGGCAGCTGATAACTGTCGGACGGCCCTGGCCCCATCTCTGCCTCCGATGCAGAGCCCTCATCAGAGCCTTTTCCAGACTCCAGGACTGGCCCATGTTCCTCCCCAATCTCCTCACTGTCTGAATCCACCAGGGGCTTCGCTGGTGGGCTACAACACCAGGTTTTAAAGTTGCCAAGGTTGGACACCCTGATATAAACATCCTTTTAAAAAGAAAACATAGGAAAAATACACACTCACATACACAATTACTTGGACAAAAGACAGCCAGTGGACCTGGTCTTCGGTTTTAATATTAGTGTTAACTACATTCAAACGACCACCAAGCCTGGATAAAGAAGGATATTCTACAGGGGAGCCATGTGATATCTCTCTCTCTCTCTCTCTCTCTCTCTCTCTCTCTCTCTCTCTCTCTCTACTTTATCTCCATCCTGAAATATAACCTCCTTCACTTCAGGTTGGATCACATACAGATAGTCTGAAGTTCAACTTCTGGCGTGCATTTCCAAGTAAACAGCAGATGATGGGATCCATTTCTGCATGAGAAAACTGAATAGCCATTGTCGGTAGAGGGGTTGATTGACAAAATAGTCTTACCCTCTCTAGGCATTTTCTGATGCAGCTGAAATTGAACGTTTTTCTCCTGGCCCTGAGTAATTTTGGCATGCACTTTCCTGTCTTGGAATTCAGCCAAATCTCTTTTAAGAAAAGCTCTTTTCTTTAATGGGCCATCTCCTAACATCACTCACTCCGCTCTCTTTTTCCAAGCGAGCCGTAAAGGGTTAATGCTAACCAAGCAGAGTGGAATTTAGGCCTTCAAGGTTTGACGTAGCCGCAAACTTTCAAAATCGTGCTGCCAACTTCGCTAAGGGTTCGCAGCCCAACCATCTGAGGACAGTTCATTTGGATGCTTTGGTGTATCTGCGCATTAATTCCAGCTTTTCGGCTCCATTTGTATTTCCACCACACTCCAGCAGCAGCAAAAAAAGAAAAAAGAAAGGAAGGAAGGAGAAGAAGCAGCAACAGCAGCTAATAAAAATTCTCGGCACACAACCCAATGCAGCAAAATGTGTATCTGTGAGCGGCTTTAGGACTTAAGAGGGAATCCACTCGCTGAAAAGCAAACCTTAAGGCACTCGCTTGGAAGATGGAGGGAAGGGAAGATGCAAAGAAAGAACCGACTGCTTAGAATCCCACATCTCAAGAATATTCTCTGCTCCATCATGTAAAGAGCAATACAAACAATAACACTAGAAGTGAGATTCTGAAGTTCCTGCTACAAGACACGCACACAGAGACAGAGAAATGTCTGCCTAACAATAGTTGAATTGTTAGGCTGCATAAACAGAAAGATAGAATCAAGATCACGTGAAGTATTAATACCACTTCATAATGCCTTGGTAAGGCCACACTTGGAATATTGCATTCAGTTTTGGTCGCCATGATGTAAAAAAAAAAGATGTGGAGACTTTAGAAAGAGTGCAGAGAAGAGCAACGAAGATGATTAGGGGACTGGAGGTTAAAACATATGAAGAAAGTTGCAGGAACTGGGTATGTCTAGTTTGATGAAAAGAAGGATTAGGGGGTGACATGATAGCAGTGTTCCAGTATCTCAGGGGCTGCCCCAAAGAAGAGGGAGTCAAGCTATTCTCCAAAGCACCTGAGGGCAGGACAAGATGCAATGGGTGGAAACTAATCAAGGAGAGAAACAACTTAGAACTAATGAGAAATTTCCTGACAGTGAGAACAATACAGTGAGCCTTGGTAGCACAGTGGACTAATGCACTGTTATTAACATCTGCTGCTTGCAATTACTGCAAGTTCAAATCTCCCCAGGCTCAAGGTTGACTCAGCCTTCCATCCTTTCAAAGGTAGGTAAAATGAGGACCCAGATTGTGGGGGCAATAAGCTGACTTTGTATAAATATACAAAAGTATGAAGGCTATTGTTTAACGCATTGTAAGCCGCCCTGAGTCTCTGGAGAAGGGCGGCATATAAATTAAAGCAAAAATAAAATAAAATAATAATAATCAGTGGAACAATTTGACTCCAGAAGTTGTAAATGCTCCAACACTGGAAGTTTTTAAGAAGAGATTGGATAACCATTTGTCTGAAGTGGTGTAGGGTTTCCTGTCTAAGCAGGGGGTTGGACTAGAAGACCTCCAAGGTCCCTTCCAACTCTGTTATTCAAATTGGAGCTGACATACTAGTTTTGTTCTCATGAGCTAGAAAAGCCCTGTGGAGGATATGAGCTCGGTTGTTTGCTTGCAGACCTCTCATTACCCAACTAGGTGACATCATCAGTACAAGTGAGTGTGAGGTTTGGTGCCTATTTATATATAAGTAGCCCTGTCTGTTTATATAGGGTAGCTTGGTGGAGGTGTGGTTTCCTCCCTAGTAGTTCCTTGATGAGAGATTATTTTCTTCCTGATTGGTCCTTTTTTTTTTTCTTTACTGAAAAACACATCCCCTCCAGTAGCCCACATACAGATAAGCAAGGACTAGTATATGTTCCTCCTCAAGTCTCAAATTCTACAGTGCTATTCCAAAGAAACCTTAGTGCTCAGTTTCTCTTCTCTTTAATTTCAACCTGCCACACTCTGAGCTAAATATCTATAATTTCCTCCCAATGCACGTATCCATAATTGTATGACAGGTTCCATGTTTCTGGTTGGGAACTCATTGTTCACCAAGATGTGCTCTTAAAACGCCCTCAGGCTGCGCATTTAGGCACTAAAGCTTCCATTTCAAAAAAAAGAAAGAAAGAAAGAAAGAAAAGAAAACTTACAAGGGAGGGCTTTGTGTCTTAATTTATTGAAGCCAATCTTCTCTTTGAAGGACTCTTAAAGGACAGTTCTCGATTTGAAATGCTGTCCAGTCCAAATCCAATTTTTTAAAGAAGTTAACGAATCGGGAGCAGAAAACCATGAAGTGATCTATCAATACTGAACAGCAGATCATCAAACCGAACAGCTCAGCCAGTCCCCAAAACGATGGGCTGAACGGCATTTATCCATAGATTGCACTTACACAACTCGTATCTGTTAGATTGTATAACCTGTTATCCAGTGATGGGATTCAAATAATTTAACAACCGGTTCGCTGCCCTAATGATCAGCTGGGTAGGCGTGGCTCGGTGGTCATGTGACCATGTGGGTGTGGCCAACTCAACATCACTCATGTCGATGGGCGCTTTGCCTTGGCTGTTACAATGTAATAAGGGTTAACCAGAGAGGCGGTTTCTGTAAGATTAAGCTAGAAACAACACCAGAATGTTTCCTTCCTGCCTTCCTTACAGGATTAGCCCTGTAAAGTGGAAAAAAACAAAATAAGATTTCTTCCAACAACCGGTTCTCCGAACTGCTTAGAAAGTTAACAACCGGTTCCCCCGAATAGGTGCGAACTGGCTGAATCCCACCACTGTTGGGACTGCTGTTATCTATTACAGGTAGGCCTTGACTTACGACTACAATTGAGCCCAACATTTCTGTTTTTCAGCGAGACATTTCTTAAGTGCGTTTTGCCCCATTTCATGACCTTTCTTGTCTCAATGGTTAAGTGAATCACACTGCAGTTGGTAAGTTAGTAACATGATTGCTAAGTGAATCTGGCTTCCCCATTGACCTTGCTCGTCAGAAGGTCACAAAAGGGGATCTCATGACCTTGAGACACAGATCTAAGCATAGTACACAAAATTGTCTGCTACAATGTCTTATTTATCAACGACTTCTTCAGCTTCAACCTCAATAATACAGGGGCAAACAATTGATACAAACTCAAGGTAAACCGCTCCAAACTCGATTGCAGAAAATACGACTTCAGCAACAGAGTGGTCAACGCCTGGAATGCTCTACCCGAGTCCGTGGTTACATCCTCAAATCCCCACAGCTTCAACCTCAAACTGTCTACCGTGGACCTCATCCCGTTCCTAAGAGGTCTGTAAAGGGGGCATGCACAGGCGCACCAGCGTGCCTATCGTCCCTGTCTTACTGTCCCCATTTATTTGTATTCATTTCCTTCGTTCATGCCGATGTTCATATTTATACCTGCTATCTTGTACATGTTTGACAAACTAATAAATAAATAAATAAATTTGAACCAATTGCCAAGGATCTGAATTTTGATCACATGAACGTGAGGATGCCGCAAAGGTCATAACTGTGAAAAACGGTCATACGACTCATTTTTCAGTGCCTTTGTAACTTTGAACAGTCACTAGATCAGGGGTCGGCAACCTTAAACACTCAAAGAGCCACAAAGGTCCTAACCGGAAGCCCCCATTCAATTCTGGAGCCGACCAGAAGTCCAGTTCCCCTATCATAGTCTCCTCCTAGCGCGGCGTCCTTTTTCCTCTACATGTCCTAACCGAAAGCCCTATCAATTGTGGAGCCGACCAGCAACAGGGAGCCACAGCAGAGGGATGAAAGAGCCACATGCGGCTCCAGAGCCACAGGTTGCTGACCCCTGCATGAGACGAACCATTCTAAGTTGGGGACTACTGTCCTTTACCATAGAGCTCACTGGACATCTCAAAGCCTCTTCTGCCATTCGCAGAGCATGATTCCGAATTCACAATGACCCAGCACACCAGGAAAGTGATATAAAGACTGACCCGTTCACCTTTTCAAACCCTCTAAATTATTGCTGATGGAATCTCCGCCAACGGCCCAGAAGGGAAGCTGAAACCGAGTGTGATACAAATGCTTGAGGATTCAATAGCACTGTGTTCAATGTTGCCTGCTTACTACCCAATTTTGCATGTAGCTCTGCAGCCTGGATGTTCACAATAGAAGTCTTAAGCATTTCACTGGGAGGAGGCGGGGGGGAGTGAAATGCCTTCCAATCCTTGGATGTATTTTGTGGGAGAGGCATTTAAGTAGAACATCCAGAGGTATGAAATAAGGATAAACATAAACTTTAAAAAAATAAGAATAAATATAAACTCTGCATAAACAGAGGGATAGATTCAAGATCACATGAAATGTTAATACCACTTTATAATGCCTTGGTAAGGCCACACTTGGAATCCTGCATCCAGTTTTGGTCACCACGATGTAAAAAAGATGTTGAGACTCTAGAAAGAGTGCAGAGAAGAGCAACAAAGATGATTAGAGAACTGGAGGCTAAAACATATTAAGAACGGTTGCTGGAATTGGATATGTCTAGTTTAATGAAGAGAAGGACCAGGGGAGACATGATAGCAGTGTTCCGATATCTCAGAGGTTGCCCCAAAGAAGAGGGAGTCAAGCTATTCTCCAAAGCACCTGAGGATAGGACAAGAAGCAATGGGTGGAAACTAATCAAGGAGAGAATCAACTTAGAACTAAGAAGAAATTTCCTGACAGTGAGAACAATTAATCAATGGAACAACTTGCCTCCAGACGTTGTGAATGCTCCAACACTGGAAGTTTTTAAAAAGAGATTAGATAACCGTTTGTCTGAAGTAGTGGTGGGTTTCCTACCTAGGCAGAGGGTTGGACTAGAAGACCTCCTGGTCTACCCAATGTGAAGAGGAAAGATCAGGCCAGCCTGACTTCGGCCCAGTCTACCCAATGCGAAGAGGAAACATGCCAGGAATTTGGGGAGTGGCATCAAGGTGGCCACGCCCACCCAGTCAACCATGCCCCCGCCCCCGAGGTCAACCGTAGCCTTGATGCAGCCCTCAATGAAATTGAGTTTGATACCCCTGCACTAGATATCACTTTCACTAGAAAGTGATAGCACTCTTGAGTGCTCTGGTCTATGACTGTAATAAACTGAATTGAATTGAACTGAACCCATAAACCATAATGTTGCTCTGAGAATTCAACATTAAAATAGGAGTGGTAATTCAGAAACAGAGCCTTAACAAAATGTAAGACATTCAAAAAGAGGGTTTTTTTAAAAAAAAAAATATTGCCTTTGTCTTTCGGATTCCTGAAATAAAGAGCCAATGCTTATCGATTACCCTCATTTCTAAACTGGCTTTCTACTTACTTACTTACTTACTTACTTACTTACTTACTTACTTACTTACTAACTTACTTACTTACTTACTGATTGATTGGTTTGGTTTTATATGCCGTCCTTCTCCAGAGACTCAGGGTGGCTTACAATGCATTAAGCAATAGCCTTCATACTTTGGTATATACCTGCTTAGTAGGGCTTTCGGGGCCCCCTAAGCAGTGCTCTTTTTTATACAAAGTCAGCTTATTGCCCCCACAATCCGGGTCCTCATTTTACCTACCTCGAAAGGATGGAAGGCTGAGTCAACCTTGAGCCTGGTGAGATTTGAACTTGCAGTAATTGTAGGCAGCTGGTGCTATTTAACAGCACTTTAGTCTGCTGCGCCACCAAGGCTCTTATAAGATTAAAGGTAAAGGTAAAGGTTCCCCTCGCACATGTGTGCTAGTC
Organism: Pantherophis guttatus; assembly: GCF_059756535.1. Taxonomy (NCBI): domain Eukaryota; kingdom Metazoa; phylum Chordata; class Lepidosauria; order Squamata; family Colubridae; genus Pantherophis; species Pantherophis guttatus. The sequence goes on along the minus strand of NC_142074.1, from coordinate 15,450,058 downwards.
ATTCCTGACTCTAGGGGGCGGTGCTCATCTCCGTTTCAAAGCCGATGAGCCAGCGCTGTCCGAAGACGTCTCCGTGGTCATGTGGCCAGCATGACTCAACACCAAAGGTGCATGGAACGCTCTTACCTTCTCACCAAAGGTGGTCCCTATTTTTCTACTTGCATTTTTTACGTGCTTTCGAACTGCTAGGTTGGCAGAAGCTGGGACAAGTAACGGGAACTCACCCCGTTACGCGGCACTAGGGATACAAACCGCTGAACTGCCGACCTTTCAATCAACAAGCTCAGCATCTCAGCCACTGAACCACCCCATCCCTTTCTTATAAGGTTAGGTAGTCCATTTTGACCGATCTGACCATATACGATTCAGAATTCATTGGACAATCTCCAACTAGCTCAAATGAAACATTTCCACCAGAATGCAAAACATCTCCATAGCCACACAGCTAGCAAATTAAAAAAGGAAGGAAGAAGATTCACAAGTGTCAAAATGACTTTCTTTCCATCCCCAATCTATTTTGGATCCAAAGAAATAAAAGAGTCATTAGCTTTAATTAGCTACACCTATTTTAGGTGTAGGGTAAGAATCCTGCTTTAAAACAAGAGAAGGAGGGGTTGGGATTTGGAAGGCAGTAGCAAACTTTGGTGCACTTTTGGCAACCAATATGGCGCAATCAGCAACGGCATCTTTTCTGGGTATCAGCAAACACCACGATCATTAAAAAATTCATTTCAAAAATCTTCCCGGAAGCTAATAAATTTTTACAGCACTTTCTCATTGCAACAAAGGAAGGCTTAGTTCCAGACAAATTAAAAGTAAATTGACTGCCTTGGGGAAACATATTCAAATATCACTTTTCTATGTTAGAAAAATCTCGTTCCCTAAAACAGAGGGAAAGGGAACGAGAGGAGTGGAATGAGAGAAACCGTATGGAAATAGCAGAGCTTCAATTCCCCGTTTGCAAAAATTGGGTAGTAGGTAGGGGAAAAAAAATATCAGACTTAAAAATAAAATGCAAATATGCCACTGGGGTCCAAGGCCTAACATTTGTGCTTGAATGTATGAATAATAAATATGAATAAATAGTAAACATAAAGGGATCAAACATCGCTTTCAGTGTTCACCCTTGGTTATCCATTTCTCCCAGACTACATAGACAGAAATATTACATTTTGCTTCAGGCTGTAAGGGGAGAAGGAAGAAAGACCATTTTATTCTTTAGAGGCAATTCAACAAAAAGCCACATTTAGGTGTCCAAAAAAAAAAAAAAAGGTTCTCATCCTATTTATGACCATTTCGTATAAATGTCGGTACATTTATTGCGCATAATGAAGGAGCAACGATGGCTCAGCAGTTACAAGCTGAGCTTTAGGCTGGAAAGCTAACAGCCTGGGGTTTGAGACCCAAGTGCCGTGAGATGGGGCGAGCTCCTGTTACTTGCCTCAGCTCCTGCCAACCTAGTCGTTCGAAAGCATGCAAATGCGAGTAGATACCATTTTGGTGGGAAGGTAACAGCTTCCCATGCCTCTGGGAGTATGCTGGCTACATGACCACGGCGACATGCTGGCTACATGACCACGGAAGTGTCTTCAGACAACACTGATTCCCTCGGCTAAGAAATGGAGAGGGACCTTGGAATCCTAGTGGACAATCACTTGAATATGAGCCAGCAATGTGTAGCCGCCGCCAAAAAAGCTAATACAATCCTGAGTTGTATAAACAAAGGCATAGAATCAAGATCACGCGAAGTATTAGTGCCACGTTACAAAACCCTAGTAAGACTGAAATACTGCAACCAATTTTGGTCACCATACTACAAAAAGGACGTTGAGACTTTGAAAAAAGTCCAGAGAAGAGCGTCTAAGATGATCAAAGGCCTGGAGACTCAAACATACGAAGAACATACAAACCCACCTCAACCTCTGCATGTTGGCAATATGTGACTGAATTCATAGAGTTACGCCCTCCAGCTTCCCGAGCTAGTTTAACACTATGCTTGTCTGTGTGCGTGTACATTATTCTTCCGTATAGCATTAAACCAACTCTCTACAATCTGAGTGAAGCCCTACTCAGCTATTTACAGACACAAGCACACACATATACACACAAGACTTCTGTTTAAAGACATATGCTTCTTCACGTGGACCTTTGATGGATAATAGAAGCTTGCAATCTCTACAGAAACATGAGTGCTCAAAGGAACACACCATGTTCATTGTTCTTGAACAATCATCCTATCCTTGAGTATTTTTTTGGAAAGAGAGCTTCAACTAGTCAAACTCCTACATGTACGTCATTAGAAACCCTTATAACAAACCTGGGCACTCAATTGATATGATTAGTCCCATACTGCCGTTTGTGGGAAGGGAGAGGCGAAACCTGAAATAATGCATTTGACTAAGGTGAGAAGATCCTGGAACGCTGCCTGCATTCTTCAGTACAGTACAATAAAAGGGAAATATGAGAAGTGGCTTTTCTTTTCTTTTTTTATCTATTGTTTTCCTCTCTCTCTCCCCCACACCTTCCCTTCCCCCCCCCCAAAGCTATGAATCAAACAATAAAGTCAACCAGGTAAATAAAAACAAAGGATTACAGAACACATATATCTCACGTCTTTGATCAATAAGCACCACTCGTACATTCAACCCACAGCTCTGAATGCATCTCTGGGGCCATTATAACAGATGACACTTTCTAACAAATCATCCCCTGTTTTAACTCTGTTTTATAACAGAAGGGAGGTGTGTGTGTGTTGGGGGGGGGGGAAGATAGGTCAATTCAGTTCTTTTGAAAAGTTTCCAGATACCAGGAAGTGGTTGTTTGATTCCAGGAATTGTTATCTGAAAGTTTGCATTTCACAATTAAAGAATTTTTCTCCAGTGGGACAGGAAAGGGAAGGGAAGGGAAGGGAAGGGAAGGGAAGGGAAGGAAAGGAAAGGAAAGGAAAGGAAAGGAAAGGAAAGGAAAGGAAAGGAAAGGAAAGGAAAGGAAAGGAAAGGAAAGGAAAGGATTATGTCTGAATCAGGAATCCAACATGAAAACAATTAAATCAATGTCCCAAACTATAATTGCATCTCAATAATGGATGGGCAGCTTCAGTTTGTCTAAGAAAGAAAATTCCTATTTGTTTTAAGGAAGTGTCTTTTATCCTATGTGAATCACAGGAGGGGTCAGAGAATTTAAACCATTAATTCCTTTCCTAGGGTCCCAATCAGCAAACTATCCCTGGTGTATCCCCCTATATACGTAAAACAAACAGAAGTGACCACATGTGAAAAGTCATTTAATTTAGCTGCCAAACAGATCTTTATAGCTCAGTGATGGTGAAGCTTTTCGGCACCGAGGGCCCAAACTGGAACTTACGTGCATGTGTGTACACGTGTGCACACCGGAGCACTGGAAACCTGAAGACCCACCTGGCCAGCATGCACATGCCTGTTTTTGGTTGTTTTTTGGCTGTTTTCAGGCCAGTTTTGGCCCAAAAAACTCCCCAAAAATGGCCTGAAAAATGGCCTGAAAATGTTTTTGGAGCCATTTTCAAGCCATTTTCCGGGCTGTTTTCTGGCCATTTTCAGACCATTTTCAGGTGCTGGAAACCAGAAGAGCAGGGTGGGGGGGGGCGTGGCTGGTATCAGGCGATACAGTGTGGATTCTGGGACTCCAGGAGAACAACGATAGCCAATTTGGGGGATCCCCAGGGATCATAGATGTCTTGTGGAGACAGCGAAGAAAGAAGACGCTGGCTGGCATGGATAGGGAATGAGCAAGTTCCCTGAAGTGCCAGCATTAGTCTTCGACCCATCAGCGAAGGAAGGCAGCCATTAAGGAGCTGTCGCAAGCCAGAACAATCATGATCAGAAAGAGGGAATGTCGGAGCAGTAATTGAACAGAGTATTGTTGCCGGGTGAGTAATTAGCCAACTCACAGGTAAAAAGGAAACCAGAAGAGCAGCTGGTGATGGCGCACATGCCCACAGAGAGGGCTTTGCATGCCACAAGTTCGCCATCATGGGTTGTTCTGTCTCCGTCCCACACACGCACCCAACCAGCCAGCCGAGGGTTAAATAAACTCTTCAAACACTCAACATCAGTGATAAGGAACTTGGCAGCAACTCCGTTGCTGCCTGCCAAGAACTTTTACTCCGATAACACAGACAAAAATACACACAGTTTGAATAGTCCAGTTTGTAATTAAATCCACAGGAAATAGGCGTTGTGTCCAAAGGTGCAAAGTGACTCTCCAGAGATTAGCTTTGTCCATCACAGAATCCGAATGTCCACCACACTCCCTTTTATAGCCTGTGGGGTGTGGTCCAGTGACTCATCTTAATCTCTGGCACGCCTCCTTTTCTGCTGTGCACGCTTGTCTCTCCGACGCTGGCGTGGGTCCAACCACAATGTTTCTTCGTCACTATCCGACGGCTCGGAAACACCTGGCTCCTGGCCAATCTCTTCTCCTTCGGGAGACACCTGAGGCATTGCCAGAGAGGAGGGTCCTGGAGAGGGAGGCTCTCCTTCATGTTCGGAGCCTTCTTCCTCCGATAAGATAGGCTCGGAGGACGGAGCCACAACATGGATATAGCTGATGGATCTTCTCTCTCGCCCTCATTTTTTTGTCCGTTTCGCAATTAAGAGGATGGCTGATCTTTAAAAAGTTCAGCACCCTCAGTTCTGGGTAGTACCCAGATGAGCATGCGAAATTCCTACAATCCTACAGCCGGAAGCTAGAATGGGTAATCGGAAACACACCCCAAAACAAGAAATCATGTCCAGAATGTTGCCAAGAAAACTATAGAGCCATCCAAGGTACTTCCTTCTTATAGCTCCTTTCTTTGGATTAGCTTGGTTGTTTTGTAAGTTTAGATGTTTTATTTTCCAAGGAGACAACGTGGAGGAGATATTACAAGACAGGTGGCACAGAGAGATCAGTACAGCTTGCAAAGGCATCAACATCTAGACATCCTTTGAGAAATAGAAACCACCTTCAGCCGATGAAAGTCACCACCCACTCATAAATCAAGAAGCACCTTCTCTTCTTAATTCCCTCATATGACTTAACATCCAAAGACCAACTGAAAGGGAATGAGTTCAGAATCAGAATGGAGCAGGGAAGGAACCTTGGAGGTCTTCTCATCTAGCCCCCTGCTTAAGCAGGAGACCCTATACAGGATATTTGTATTCTATAGGGTCTCCTGCTCAAGTATTGCTTGAATATTGTAGAATATTTCTCACCCTTAGCCTGTTTCATTGATTCCTAAGAAAACTTGAGCCTGGCAAGGCAACCAATCCAACCCCAATTTCCTTATTTAGGTTAGGAAGTGTGGATAGCTGGAGCCAGTGATTAATTCTTCATATAGCGATTTAAAATCTGGTGGGTAAAACAACAACAGCATGGGCAATTTAGAAACAAAAAAACAGAATGCTGACCCCTGGATCAAAGCTGAGGTCCCCTTACTCTCAATTATGAACTCTTGGCAACCTAAGAAAAACAACTTGTCTTCGCTTATCATGGAGGCGGCTGAGGATTGAAGAAGTGGGAATTCCAAATTAAAACAAATGTCAACGCTTGTTCCTTTTTTTGACCGGCACTAGTGATAGAGCTCATGTCCAAAAAGCAGATAGATTTATATAGTTAGATTTGGGAAGCATTTATCAACAATGTGTTCTACATGACATACCAATACAATTCATACAACTGCCCATTTCTCTCTCTCTCTTTCTGTCTCTCTCTGTGTGTCTGTGTCTCTCTCTGTCTCTCTGTCTCTCTCTCTGTCTCCCTGTCTGTGTCTCTGTGTGTGTCTCTCTGTGTCTCTCTCTCTCTCTCTGTCTCTCCCCCCCCTCTGTCTCTCTGTCTGTCTCTCTCTCTGTGTGTCTGTGTGTGTGTGTGTATATCTCTCTGTGTCTGTCTCTGTCTCTCTCTCTGTCTCTCCCTCCCTCCATGGTTACAGAACTCACTTGTGGGCGAAAACATTTTGGCAAGCAAAGAAAGAAATCAAGAGCCCCAAATTCTTTCATTGTGCTAACCCAGAAGGTGACCTGTTAGTATGATACCTGAACCCAGAACCACTGTAGTTTCCAAGCCAAGGGACCTGGTGAGGGGAGGCAGGGTAGATGTGGCCAGGGTGAGCATGGCCAGCTCAACGTCATTCATGTCAGGGATGCCTCTGGTGGCCAGAGTGCTCTGCCAGAGGAAACAGGCTCCCGAGCTCCGTTTTCGGCTATGATAGCTTCCTGCAACCCTCTGCCAGCGAAAACAGAGCTCAGGAGGACCATTTGCACTGGCAGAGGCACCACAGTCTGGTCCTTTGCTGTTTCCAGGGTGGCCCCATAGGCCAGATTTTAGCATCCCAAGGGCCTTGAGTTTGACACCCATGCTCTAAGGGGTTGCCACAAAAAGGGGGGGGCAGCCTATTCTCCAAACCACCTGAGAGCAGGACAAGAAGCAATGGATGGAAACTAATCAAGGAGAGAAGCAACTTAGAACTGAAGAGAAATTTCTTGACAGTTAGTACAATTAACCAGTGGAACAACTTGCCTCCAGATGTTGTGGGAGCTCCAACACTGGCAGTTTTTAAGAAGAAATTAGACAACTATTTGTCTGAAATGGTATGGGGTCCCTGAGTGAGGGGGGATTGGATTAGAAGATCTCCAAGGTCCTTGCCAACTCAATTATTCTGTTATTCTTTTTTTTTTTCCAGAAACCAAGGATCTGAGGACCTTAACAAAAATCAGAACGTGCAAAAGAGGAACTTCCAAGGTACCAATAACCAACGATCTGAATGCAACTCTTGTGCCCTCTAGTTCAGGCACGTATCTGAAATGCAAAAAGGGAATTAAATGTCCTGCTTGGGATAAAGCTCAGCTGGATTACTAAAAACAACTTTATTGAGTCAGTTTATTTATTTCATCATTTATTCATTCGACTTCATTGAACTGGTGGATTTACAGCTGTCAATGCTAATCCATCTTTTGCATGCATTTTATGCAGGGGGGGGTCCCCCCCTTCCCTCTCTACCCCAATGATGAGTGTCTATGTGTGCAGTTGCTGGCGAGTTCCTGCTTTTATTGCAGCAATTTTCCTCTAAGTCAATACTGATTACACCTAATAAACACTATCCAATTACAACAAATACATTTTTATAAGAGGGCTGGCTGGGGGAAAATTGGACTAGCTTTGCAGAAACAAGAAACGGGGAGAGAATATATAGCGAGTAAGGTCAGCACGCAGAGGGTATAATATCTGTTGTTCCAGCACCCGGGAATTTAAGATGCAACCCTTAGTTTAGCTGCCAGCCATCAAAGGCCCCCCAATCCTGCTTTATTAATGAGTTCCAATGATTATCCATAAAAGTCCCTCCTTCACCATCATTGGAGCTTGTAGCCTCTGCCCTTTGTGATCTCAATGTCTAGATAACAATGCAACAAATATGCCCAGACCAAAGAAGGTACCAGAATGGTGGATCTAAGAAAGGTGTCTCTCAATTCCACCAGTGGGAAACACCCAACTGACCTTCACTCAGGAGTGAAATGCTACCGGTTCGGGTGATTCGCCCAAACCGGTAGTGAAAACGCTACCGGTTCACCCGAACTGGTAGTAAAAAAAATGCTTTAAAAAGTAAAAAAAAAAAAAAAAAGTTCCGACGATCGCGCAGCACAGCTGATTGTTTGGACTTTTTTAAAGCATTTTTTTTACTACCAGTTCGGGCAATAGATAGTAAAAAAATGCTTTAAAAAAGTTAAAAAGGGGGGGGGGGTTCTGACAATCAGCTTTGGCAATCGTGGGCACTTTTTTTTTTTTTTTTTACTTTTTAAAGCATTTTTTTTTTACTACCTATTGCCCGAACCGGTATTTTTGTGTAAAGTGTAATAGTTTGTTTTTGAGCTCTCTGTGACTCTGTGAGGTTCCTGCTTATTGCAGGAGCCGTTTTGTGTAAAGTCCAACTGCTTTTGCATTGTGAGTCAGCTGTGTCGCTTTTGTGTTATTTTTGTGTAAAGTGTGATCGCTGGCTTTCCCATGTCCAAGCCATGCCCACCCAGTCACATGACCACCAAGCCATGCCCACCAAACCACGCCCACAGAACTGGTAGGGAAAATTTTTGAATTTCACCACTGCCTTCACTGATGAAAAACTAAATTGCCAGTTCTTGGATGGGAGATCTCCAAAAAAATACAAGAAGAGTTGGCTATGTTGGGAAGTCAAGTAGACCAATAGCATGGTGGAGTGGTTGAAGTGTTGGATTGGCTCCAAGAGACCCAAGTTCGGGTTAGGGTTAGGGTCAAACCGTAAGGTTTACTGCTCAATTTTGGGTGTGTCACTTTCAGTCCAACCTGTCTAATGAGGCGGCTGTTGGAAGGAGGGAGTCTATTGACTTGAACTCTTGAACCAAAGGTAGAAAATAGATCTAATAAATGAACAAACTAGGCACTGGGGAACCACTATCATATTGCTGCCCAAACCCAACATGGATCTGGTCACAACGTCTTTGGGAATCAAAATCAACTTGTGGGAGACTTTAATTATTGATTATAATCTATACCAGTGATGGCAACCTTTTTGCCACCAAAGAGTCTCCCCTTAGCGCGGCATCCTTTTTCCTCTACCTCTCCTAACCGAAAGCCCTATCAATTGTGGAGCTGACCAGCAACAGGGAGCCGCAGCAGAGGGATGAAAGAGCCACATGCGGCTCCAGAGCCGCCGGTTGCTGACCTCTGAACTAGGGTATCCATGTGCCTAGTATTCAAGCCCCAAACCATCGTCAGTGAAACGGGTTAGGATAATCAGCTGGGCTGATTAAAGAGCAATGAATTTGATAATCTGATAGGGTGTTTTTTTTTTCTCCATTCTCCTTTCATTTTGTTTCAATATATTTTGCGAACCAAATTCCCATTAATGCTAATGGGAGTTACTATACCAACTTCCATTCACCGACAATAAGAATGCAGGCCTTTGACTTCATTACAGAACTTTAAAATTCATTACTACAGGATACTGAGGGATTGCCCTAAATACCCTTTCTTTGTTATATATTTCCTTGTTAATGCAACCGTTTGAGTGCACCGTACCCCGCTGAGCAGGAAACATTTCCGAAGCTGTTTAAAACACATTCTCCTACAATTGGAAGCAAACTCTTTTGTCTCCATTTATGCCTTTGACACCAGCTGCCTCCAGCTTAATGGGACCAGAGTAGATAAAAGCAAATTAATCTTTAAAAGGTAATTTTTTCCCCCTCTCCTATTGTCAAATCTCATACAGAAAAATTTAAGTATTCCCGGTCTTCTATGTGATTCAATACAAACCATGCATTTAAATCTGCACCGCAACAATGAACCCAATTATTAAAACATCCTATTCAAATGTATTGCGCTGATCAAAAAATGGCCACTACATTATTCTGGGGGTTTTATTTAAAAAAAATGCAGAAATTTGAGAATTTGTGGAAGGATAATAATAGGAGCGAGTCAATGGACTCTGAACAGCAGCTGGGCAGGATTTTAACTGGGGCGAACTGGAATTAATTTGCAAAGGATCTGAACGCTAGTCTATAGAGCAGGGATTTTTCTCTTCATCTCCCATTCACATATCAAGAAGGTTCCACCCTGCTTAGCTTTTCAAGTAAAATAATTGTTAGCTGGATGTAGTGGAATGTAGTCCAGCATCCCAGGAGAGAGAGATTTTTTTCCCCCAGGGAGTAAATAGAATAGAATGACAGAGTCGGAAGGGATCCTGGAGATCTTCTAGTCCAACTCCCTGCTTAGGCAGGAAACCCTATAGCATTTCAGACAAATGGCTATGCAATCTTTTCTTAAAAACTTCCAGTGTTGGAGAATTCATAACTTCCAGAGGCAAGTTTTTCCACTGATTAATTGTTCTAACTGTCAGGAAATTTCTCCTTAGTTCTAAGTTGCTTCTCTCCTTCATTAGTTTCCACCAGAGGTGAGTTTCAGCAGGTTCTGACCAGTTCTGGAGAACCGATAGCGGAAATTTTGAATGGTTCGAATAACCGGTATTAAAAATTCTGACTCCCCACCCCTGCACCTATTCTCTGCCTCCCAAGTCCCAGCTGATCAGGAGGAAATGGGGATTTTGCAGTATCCTTCCCCTGGATTGGGGAGGGAATGGAGATTTTACAGTGAAGGAAGGAAGGAAGGAAGGAAGGAAGGAAGGAAGGAAGGAAGGAAGGAAGGAAGGAAGGAAGGAAGGAAGGAAGGAAGGAAGGAAGGAAGGATCTTAATTTAAATAAGGATCTCAGAAGGGGAAGGAAGGAAGGAAGGAAGGAAGGAAGGAAGGAAGGAAGGAAGGAAGGAAGGAAGGAAGGAAGGAAGGAAGGATCTTAATTTAAATAAGGATCTCAGGAGGGAGGGAGGGAGGGAGGGAGGGAGGGAGGGAGGGAGGGAGCTACACATAAACACACCAAGCTAGATATTCTCCTTCGGGAGAAGAGAATTTGAATTTCCTTCAAAAGGATTACCTAGGACAGACTAACATAAGGTCCCTAATCTCTACTACTACTTTCATCTTCCGCATTACCTTAGCAGCAGTTCAATCTCCCTCCCACTCCAGACTCTCTAAGAAAAAAATGCTACTAGGAGGAAAACATGAGAATTTTTTTAAAAAAAAAAAAAAGCTGCAAGGGGAGATCAGGGCTAAATCTGGACGACTTTCAAATGCATTTATTGAAATAGAAAGCTAGCTTTGGCTCAATCCGGGTTCACGGGAGGCTTTCTCAGCGATCTCCCTGTTGAAGCAACCAACAGGAGATTTTAAAGCCACACGGGTGATGTTATTATCACCTCCTGGGATCAGCAGGAGTTAAAAGAGACTCTCAGAAAGTAAGGGAGGGAAGGAAAAACCCTGGCTGGGGCAGCAGGAGATATGATGCCTGCATCCAGTCCTTCTGTGTGTGACACCAGTCCTGGCCTCCATCGAATTTTAGGAGCAAGGAACGCAGCCCTATGGAAACAGGATGGATTTGATTGAAATCATGCTTTAAATCATTAGTAAAAAGGCGTGATTTAAATCAACTCGTTTTAAATCATCATTTTTCAAGAGCAACTGTCATCTCCGTCGCGCAGCAGCTCCTCCTCTGACCCACTGTTGACTCACTGACCGTCCCATTCACTTTAATGGAACGGCTGGTGATGCGACAGCTGGGATTCAGCCGATTTTGTCCGGTTCGGGTGAAGCGGTAGTGGTGACTGCGGGAGGCTCCGCCTACCTGCCCGGATGTAATGAGCAAGCAAAGAGCATGCACGGAGGCCGTGCGCCTGCGCAGAGGAGCTCACATTTTGTTCTGCCCCAGCTACGGACCCCAAAGAACGCAGCACACACAAAGTCTGTACAAACTTTAGTTTACTAAATTAAATCGGTCTTTTTCAAACAAAGGCTGTTAATTAACTTTCTTAACAGCCTACAAGAATCCAAAGAATAAATAATCGTAAGCTTACTAGGATTGGCAGAAAGCCCAGAAGCAATTTGCAGGACACTGATAAAAGAACTAAGATCCAGACGCGAAGGAGAGTGAACTAAGTTGTTCCCTGCAAATTGTCTCAGTCGTCGTCCTTCCTTAAATAGGCTAAGGGAGTGGCCAATTAGCCCCAAGCCTTACTCTCGAGGAGACCTCCTCCTGAGGAGCCACTCCTGCCTTTTGGCAGCTCTGCGCGCCCATGCATCGAGAAAAGGCTCCTTCTCTTCTTCCTCTTCACTTATGGGAGCTTCTGGAGGTTCTGAAGGCCCTGGCTGAATCCCCGCCTCTGACACCACATCTTCTCCAGCCTCCTCATTGTCCAACTCGAGTGCCAGTTGCACAGGCTGCTGGTGCAGCACCACACCAGCCTCCTCGCTGTCTGAATCAGCTACTAGCTGCACAGGCCACTGACGGGCCACAACATATTTGTGAACCAGTAGGGAAGGTAAGCGAATCCAACTTCTGTGTGGCAGTGACACAACAAAGTGAGGGACGTGGCAGGGCAGCAGGTGAGTGGATGCCCGCTAACAGGCGCTGCCATGATGGATCAGAAATGACAGGAGCTCTTTCAACGTAAGGACTCATTCTTGCTGGTAGTTAGAATCTTTAATATGATTATTTGCAAGCAAAACGAAGGTTTTCTAGTTGGCTTGCAGAGCTTGGATTCATTGAATGAGTTTGCCAAAAAGGTAAATATTGCAGAATATACAGCCTCGTGCTACATAACATGCTGAATATGCTAGATTATTAATGTATCTCAAATAGAAAACTATCTTTAGATAGATTTTTTTTTACTTCAAAAGCATTTTATTAAAATATTTTTGCTAAAAGTAATAAAAAAAAATCTGATATAAATTTTAAAAAATCCGATTTAAATTAAAAAAAGATCCAATTTTTTAAAAAAATAATTGATTTTTATCCCCCACCCCACCCCGTATGGAAATCGTTCCGGAGAATTCCTGCAGGAAGCTCTCCCTACGCCTCCTCGTTGTCTGGCATGCACAGATGCAACGCCGCCTCTTGTCACTACGAAAGTCTAAGTCATTTAGAAAACACTTAGCCATGCAGCAAAGCAACGGAATTAAAAAAACATTAAACTTTGGAAGAAGGTTTGGATTGGGGGAAGGAGGCGAACTTTGACAAGCTGCGCCAGATACTAAGTATAATTAATTAAATTGGATGGGGCCCAGGAGAGATGGGAGAAGAGATGATGGCAGCAAAGCACAAATGTACGGCGTTCCATTTCGGAAGGGAAAAGTAACACACGCTGGTGGCAGTACAAGTGGCAGAGGTTTTGCAGGATGCAAGTCACGCAGAGGCTGCCAAGTTTTTGCGGCGGGAACGGAAGGGGAGAAGGAAAGTAATGAAGTGCCTGGAAAGACAGGAAGCCAATAAAAAAAGGAGGTCAAATAAAAAAAAGCTACACTGGTTTTATATTGGTCACCACAATATATATATATATGTGTGTGTGTGTGTGTGTGTGTGTGTGTGTGTGTGTGTGTGTGTGTGTGTTTGGTCTACCCCAATATGGGAGGGAGCTTCCCTTTCGCCTTTCAGATCCAATCCAGGAGCCCTCAAGCAGTCGCATTCACGACAAACCATTTTATACCAAATTTATATTTGCTGATAAAGAAATAAAGGGAGACTAGTATAGCTCTATTTCAAGCTATTTAGCTCTCATCAGCTAGCCATACCCTTACTCGGATTCGAACTTGGGCTGCCTGCATATTAGGCAGTTGTATTAACCTCTGAGCTACAAGGCTGAGCTACAAGGCGAGAAGCAACCTGGAACTAAGGAGAAACTTCCTGACAGTGAGAACAACTAACCAGTGGAACAGCTTGCCTTGAGAAGTTGTGGGTGCTCCATCACGGGAGGTGTTGAAGAAGAGACTCAACAGCGATTTGTCTGAAATTGTATTGGGTCTCCTGTTCAAGCAGGGGGTTGGACTAGAAGACCTCCAAAGTCCCTTCCAGCTCTATTATTCTATGTTCTACCTAGAATCAGAACGCTGTAAAAATGTAGCTTCAGTCCATTCCCCAAACAACTTTTGAGATGTTAGATTTTTAATTGTCTATGGGTTTTAGTTGGGATGTTTTAAATTTTGGGCCAAAGTTGTGTAATTCTTTTAACAAATTTTAAATTTTGTATTGGGATGTTTTTTTTATTTTGGCTGTGCACCGCCCTGAGTCCAGCAGGAGAAGGGCGGTATACAAATTTAATAAAATAAAATAAATAATAACAAGGACTGCATTGTGCTCGGAAGAAGAGAGTGGCCAAGCAGTCAACATCAGCACAGATAACAGACTATTTGGATAGAAATTGACAATGATCTGGTCTGAATGATGAACAGAGGTGGTATTCCGCCAGTTCAGGCGAACCGGTAGCAGAAATCGCATGGCCCACCCACCCGTCCCAGCTCTATGCCATCCTATTTAGGCATGTTTTTGAGGCTGTGCGCATGAGCGGAAGTGGCGTGTGCACTCACATTTGCGACCGGTAGGGAAAGTCAGTGAATACTACCCCTGATGATGAACGCAAAGTCACAAGGAGCTTTATGTAGTGAAAAGGCTTTGTGTACAGGCTCGTGGCTGGAGAGAGCAGGCAACGCAACGAAAGCCATGTAACCAAGTTGGTTTCTGCAACCCGACGGGAGGAAAGACTAATGGTTAAATGTTAGGTGATGTTTATCAGCCCTCATTCCTTGCGAGAGGCTCGTGAAAGGCAAGAAATTACAAATCGTTTTGTAACCTTCATTATTTGTAAATTCTGCTTCCACGGATTCACTTGCACAGTTCTATAAAAGGGGAAGCTCGTTTTTCATCACACGTGGTTGAAGCACGACTATACGCAACCAACACAGTAGGGGGAAAAATATATATCCAGGAGTCTTATTGTGCAGCATCAACACAAGCTACACTAAGGGAAACCGCATTCTTGCTGTCACTGTGTTGTTGTATTAAGAAGCCTTGATATCATTCTGATAATAGACCGTGTGATCTCACCAGGATCAATGCTTCAATAGCTCCATTTTCTGTTTCCGTAGGAGTTTTTATATGATATACAAGCAGGAAGCCGTGGCCTATTCTTCAGCAAACCACCATTAGAAAATATGGCTTATGATTGACATAAGAATTGGTTGACATTTGAACCCGAACTAGACACAAGAATAGTTTTTTCCCCGAATGCCATCACTCTGCTAAACAAATAACTCCCTCAACACTTGATTGATTTACTAAGTCTGCACTACTATTAATCTTCTCATCGTTCCCACCACCCATCTCCTTCCACTTATGACTGTATGACTGTAAATCTGTTGCTTGTATCCTTACAATTTATATCGATATTGTTTCCTGATTGCTTATTTGTACCCTATGACTATCATTAAGTGTTGTACCTTATGATTCTTGATGAACGTATCTTTTTTTTTAATGTATACTGAGAGCATATGCACCAAGACAAATTCCTTGTGTGTCCAATAACACTTGGATAATAAAAAAACTCTGTTCTATTCTATTCTTTGAATTATATCTGAATTTAAAAACCATCATTATTCCAGGATTATTGTTGTTCTCATCCTGCGGAACAAATGATGATAAACAAATCAGGAAGTGGCTAAACAAATGATGATTACTGAAAGTATTTTTCGGACTATAAGATGCACCTAAATTTAAAAGAGGAAATCAACAAAAAAAAGTTTTTGGCCTTTGCGGGCCCCATTTTCAATTTGAACTGAGCCAGCTGTTTTGCCAACTCTTTCTCATGGTGGCTGCTTAGCTTCAACAACTGCTTCCTGTTGGGATCCTAAGGTGCCTGGGTGGGCAGGAGAGGGGTGAGTGGGAGGGGCGAGTAGAGACTGGCGAGGTGCCCTTTGATGTGAGTGACATTGGGTTGGCCATGCCCAGTCACATGACCACCTAGCCACACCCACCCAACCAGTCATTAGGCAGATCATATTAGTGGTCCGCGGAATTTAAAATTATGAATTTAGTGATCCCTGAGGTCCGAAAGGTTGGTGACCCCTGATCTAGAGGGCACAAACAGAGCTGAATCTTCAAAGAAGAAGAAGAAAATTCAAGCCAAGATACCCAGAAAGTCTAGGTATGAACTAAACCGTATATTCCCTTAGCTGTGTAGAAGCCTCAACCGCTGGCTCTTTTACAGTTGGGGGAAGAGTGAAGGAGAAAGTCTTATTTTCCCAAAAATATGTCCATCTATCAGCATCCCAGCAGAGGAAAGGAATAGACCTGTGGGTTGTACAGCAGAATCCAAAGTCCCTTGGTGGTGGTGGTGGGGAAACTGGCCCACAATCCGAGAGGCAATCCTATGAGACAGTGTCAGAAAAGTGTCAGCTACAAGGAGGAGGAGGGGCTGTTTCTCTCTTGAAGGGAGGAAATTGCTTGCACTAATTACATTTTTCCAATTAAGCAGAAGGTTCCCAGATGCTCCCCACAATGAGAGTACAGTATTAAAAAATATCCTACCTGTAGGAATGCTTTCCTTGAAGTGGGGGGAGGGGGCTTTGAAGTAAAGGGGAAACAGTGTTTTTCTCGGATTCTAGGAAAGCGTTAGAGCCGGGATGGCGAACCTGTGGCACGCTGAGCCCTCTCTGTGGGCACATGCGCCGTCATCAGCTGTTCTTCTGGTTTCTGAAAAACAGCTCCAAAACGGCCCAAAAAACGGCCGGAAAACTGTCCAAAAAACTGCTGGAAAATGGCCCAGAAAACAGCCCAAAAAATGGCCTGAAAATGGCCCAAAAAACGCCCAAAAATAGATATGCACACACCAGCTAGCTGGTCTTTGGGTTTCCGGTGCTCCGGCCTGCACACATGCGCACGTATTCCGGTTTGGGCACTCGGTGTCTAAAAGGTTCGCCATCATTGAATTAGAGGTATTATTCTGTGGAAGTTCAGCAAGTTACTGATACCCTGTGGCCCACTGATAGGGAAGAATTACTGACATAGAAATAATAATTTATTAGATGCAAAGCACATGTTAGTCAGATGATTAATCTTGGGCAACTATTTTGGGGGGGGAAAGGGACGACTAGTAAACCTTAAACAGTAGAAAAATCCACTCTGAAATTTTCTCCCCCCCCCTTCTTTTAGTACAGGGGTCTGCAACCTTAAACACTCAAAGAGCCATTTGGACTTGTTTCCCACAGAAAAGAAAACACTGGGAGCCACAAAACCTGAGTGGGTGTGGCCAACTTGACATCACTCACTTCCACCAGTCACATGACCCCCCCCCCCAGCTGTGCCTACCCAGCCAGTCATTAAGGCAGAGAACCGGATGTTAAAAAACACCAGGAACCAAAAAACCCTTTTGATGTCTCTTTCTCTCTCCCTCCCTCCCTCCTCCGTCTCCCTCCCTCCTGTCTGTATCTCTCTATGTCTCTCTCTCTTCCCCTTTCTCTGTATCTCTCTGTCTCTGCCCCAGGCCACTTCTCCATCGCCCGCCATTGCTCTTACCTTCACAGGCCAGGCGAGGAGTGACTGGGAGGGAAGGACGAGGGGCGGGGCCAGCCAGTGGTGGGATCACCCGACAGAAGGCCAAAAGAGCCGCATGCAGCTCCAGAGCCGCAGGTTGCTGACACCAGTTCTAGTATCTATAAACTGTTATATTCCTGACAGTGAGAACAATTAATCAGTGGAACAACTTGCCTCCAGAAGTTGTTGGTGGTACAACACTGGAAGTTTTTAAGAAGACATTGGACAACCAACCCCCTGCTCAAGCAGAAGAGTCTATATCATTTCAGACAAGTGGCTGTACAATCTGTTCTTTAAAAAAACGCTCCAGTGATGAAGCCTCCACAATTTCTGAAAGCAAGTCATTCCCCTGATTAATTGTCCTCACTGTTAGGAAGTTACTCCTTAATTCTGCATTACGATTAATCTTCTCATCGTTCCTATCACCCATCTCCTCCCACTTATGACTGTATCCTTGTTGCTGGTATCTTTAAGATTTTTATTGACTGATTCCCTATGACTATCATTAAGTGTTGTTGTACCTTATGATTCTTGACGAATGTATCTTTTCTTTTATGTACACCGAGAGCAGATGCACCAAAGACAAATTCTTTGGGTGTCCAATCA